>NW_024072882.1:0-4737 GCF_014754425.2 Oryx dammah
AGGCCTTGGTCCAGGGGGCTGAGGAACTCCTGTCACTTTCCTGGGGCGGCCCCTCCCCAGCCCCTCCTCCAGCCCCGCCCTCACTAAGGGGCTCCTATGTCTTCCACCCCTACCCCCACCCCAGGCCCAGCAGCTTCTTGTCACCTCCTCCTTCCTTCCTGCATCACAGAGTCACCCCAGGCCCTGACACCCCCTGCTCAGGCTCAGGATGGAGCCAGTGAGGAATCAATCTGCTCCCTTTACTCAGGTCCGGATCCTCCCCGAGGGGGGCCTAAAGGACCAGGGAGCAGGTCCAGAGGAGGGGCCTTGCTTCCTGACAGCCTTGGGGGGCTGCAGGGAAATCTCCTTCCTTCGCTCCCATCAAGCCTCTGAGCCAGGAGCTGACAGCTCTCGGGACCAGAGTCTCTGCCCCCGTCTCTTCCTGGTCCCTCCCCGCTATGCACCTCCACCCCAGCTCAGACCCACCCATCCGCAGGCACCTCTGCTCGAGGCAGGGCCGCTCAGTGATGGAGGCTCTGGGTCCCCAGGAGGCTGGGGTCGTGCAGGCCACACTGAGTGAGACCTGCTGCTGCTCCAGGAGCACAGGCCTGGCCTCAGCCCCTCCCCCAGTCTCTGCTGTGGGGCTCCTGCCTCGCCTGCTTGACCCAGGCTACTTCCTGTGAGAACAGGCCTTTGGAGTTGGGTCTGCAAGTATTGCTCTCGGGTGATATGGGGTCTTATCCCCCTGCTCATTTCCAGGGTGAGGAGGTTCAGGGAGGGGCAGGGGTTGGCTGGGATTCACCTTCCCCGGCCTCACACCAGGCCCTGTGCCTCTGCCTTCCCTCTGAATTCTGCCCTCAGTACCTGCTCCTGGAAAGGACTCAGCCCAGGAAGACAGTTATGACAAAACTGGTGAGGACCACGAGGAGGATCCGGGTGATGTGCTTGCTGGCTGTGGCCAAGGACTTCACTGTAGGGGGGCCCGTGGTCGGTGATGCTGTAAGGAGAATAAGGGTGAAGCCCTTGTCCAGACCCCAAGCTCAGCGGATGCCGCCTCAGCCCCCCTGACCCAGGTACCCCTACTATGCAGCCTGTTTGCACCCACACGTGGAGGCCCTTGTGACAGGTCCTCAGGCAAGATGGGAGGAAGGGAGGAGCCCAGTCCCCATGGGACTCTGACAGCTAATGGGGAAGCAAGATTTCCAACAGTCACTCAGTCCTGCTGTGACATCAGAGATGGTGACATCAGGATGCAGTCCTCAGGAGCTGACAGCAGAGGTGCTATTGACAGATTTCCAGGAGGATTGGTGACATTTAAAAGAAGGTTCCGGAAAGAGGGAATAGTAAGAAGGAGACTGGAATCATAGAGATGCTCTCATGTTTAAGATCAGTGAGAATCTGTGTCCAACAGTACAAAGGCCTGTGCTGTGAGGAGAGACGCCAGGAGGTGGACGAGGAAGGAGGGTGACAGAGCATCCCTGGGCCATTGTTCTCCCAGGACAGCTCACCTCTGATGGATCATTTTCACACACACACACACAAATATACACCCACACACACAGAGGGGTGGGCCCATGTCACCATGAGAGAACTACCACTTTCTCCTACTCTTCTCACTTACCCGAGGTCTTCAACATTTTCTCCCAACACACCAAAAAATCCCGAAGCCAGGCCCGACAGTCTCCCATGGAGACCGTCCTGAAGAAGTCCATCACAGCTCTGTCGTTCTCCCATTTCTCTTTCATCCTCCTCCCTTTAGAATGAACCATTGTCCAGAATCCATTCTTCGAATCAAAGAGGAGGCACAGTTGTCCATTAAAGCCAAAATCCCAGGATCCACTGGTGTGTCCATTGCCTTCACGCCAGCACGTCATCCTGGCCTGCAGGGTGAGAGGTCCTGACCCCACCGAGGAAAAGACAGAGCTCAGCCTCTGCACTTGACAGATTCTTTGCCCCACCTGGGTCCACCTCCCCTGGGCCCAGCTAATCTGGCCCTGGTCTCTCCTGCAACAGCTGCTCTTTCCATTGGACTACTAGGGAAGGACAATATCCAATTTTTTTTTAACCCGAAAACAGTGGATGCAGCTAAGCCCCCAGTCTACTCCTCCTGCATCTGGATTTTCTAACTCACCCTTGTCTGTGTGTTTCTCTGGTGTAATGTCAGGCATCTGCTCCTTGAGCAAGTCTCCAGTGTCTCTGAGTGTGTCAGTCTGTGTTTCCCAGGCACTCATACTTTTCACTTCCTCTCCCAGTGGACTAAGGTACTTGATCTTAGCTGTACCACAGTCATAGGAGAGAAAGACCTTTTGATCAACTTCTCCATGAACTTCACACCATGGCTGATCATCTCTGGGCCGAGGATCAATGGTGAAATTATAGGAAAGAGAATGAGCATCTGTGAAGGCAAAACACAGTGAGGGTGAGGTTGGGGAAAAAAGACACTGAGGCCCCTTCCCCCAGTTATGTGAGAGCGGATTAAAGTGCAGGGTGGGCTGACAGAGCAATAACACCCCACAGCACACACCATACAGCCAGTGCCCCTCCTCTCCTTGTGGAGAAGGAGGAGTTCCCTACCTGGGAAATTTCACACATCCTGGGTGTGTCCCCTTGTCCACCAGGTGCATTCCCAGCATCATAAACTTTGCAGACACGTGCCAGGCTGCTATGTAGGAAAAGCCTAGATGACAGAGGACGGTCAGAATCTAACCCCGGGTCTTGTGAGAGATGGGGAGCCTGTGGGGATGCCCCTGAGGAAGCAGGATCACAGGAAGAGGGGCAAAGAGGTGATGGGTGAGCACAGAACCCAAGTTGGAGAAGGGAAAGTTCACAATTAGGGGTCACAGGACTTAGCAAGGCCGGGGAGAAGCTGCTGATCTCCCATTAGGATGGGTCTTGGAAGCCTGGAGAAAGGCCTGGCCCACATGACATGAAAGAGAAAACCGAGAACTTCCAAGGCAGGTGGCAGAGGAGGGGATCAAAGGCTCTTGGAAGTGAATCTGCCAGGGCAGACACGGTATGAAAGGACAGGAAAGTGTCCAGGCCACCAGGCACCATGGGAAAGCCTGATGGAGTCTGTGGAGCCTGAGAGGAAAGCGGGGATGGGAAGCATCTCCAATAGCTCACGGTTGACTTTTGTGGAAATCGGGGATAGTGGTAGGAGACCGTGTACCCGTGGGTTTCCGATTGGAACAGGGATGGAAAATGGGGAAAGATCAGATTCCAGTTGGAGTGTTGTATGTTAGGAGTAAAGTTGGTACAACAGTCAAAGTGATTAGTGAAAGTGGCTCAGTCATGTAAGACTCTTGTGACCCCCATGGACTATACATTCTCCAGGCCAGAATACTGCAGTGGGTAGCCTTTCCCCTCTCCTTTCCCATCTTCCCAATTCAGGGATCGAACCCAGGTCTCCCGTATTGCAGGTGGATTCTTTACCAGCTGAGACACAAGAGAAGCCCTAGAATACTGGAGTGGGTAGCCTACCCCTTCTCCAGCAGATCTTCCCGACCCAGGAATGAAACTGGGGTCTCCTGTGTTGCAGGCGGATTCTTTACCAACTGAGCTATCAGGGAAGCTGAAAGTGATTAGAGAGTCCCAATGCCAGCCAGGGCCTGACTGCAGAGAGTACAATGCTGGCTCAGAGCATAGGATGATCTAAAGGCAGAGAGATGGTCAGTGAACCTGGATGCAAACTGCTTGATTGAGAGACAGAAAACAAGGAGAGACAAACACAAGACTGCATGATCAGCAGGCTGAAAGCAGCCATCCCTCCCAAACATCCCTACCAAAATTTCCAGGACTGAGCTACTTCTCAGAAGGCATCACCAGAGAAAGAAGCCCCGTCCCAGTGAGGAGGGCCCTTTCATCACCACAGCAAGCGCAGAAGTCCTTCCATTCTCTCCCGATGAGCCACATGGTTATTTACTGGAGTAAGTCAGTCCAATACTTTGGCCACCTGATAGGAAGAACTGACTCAATGGAAAAGACCCTGATGCTGGGAAGGATTGAAGGCTAGAGGAGAAGGGGACGACAGAGGATGAGATGGCTGGATGGCATCACTGACACAATGCACATGAGTTTGAGTAAGCTCTGGGAGTTGGTGATGGACAGGGAAGCCTGGCAGGCTGCAGTCCATGGGGTCGCAAAGAGTCGGACACCACTGAGTGACTGAACTGAACTGGAACTGAGAAGGAGAAACTACTCCCACATTCATATGGGACCCAGTGTGTTGCTAACACCACGCACAGGACTGTAGCCTGATCATGGCCCCCGTGCTGTGAAGTGATGCTCCGAGGACCAGGCAATTAATAGACACCTGTCCCAGGTCCTGCTAACAGTGGTTCTCTCTGGGTCCACAGATCCACTCAGTGTCCGTTGCACATGTCCTGGACTTCTGACATGAATGGACAGTCTGTTGTTAGTAAACTACCGTGGGTGAGGGTACCATAGTCGTGAATTCCACGTTCACTCTTCTGACCCTGACTCCCCATCCCCTGATAGTACGTGTAAACAATATCATCTCCTGGAGGAAATCATGGAAACGAGTACCGACCTACAGTCTCCTAGGCCTGCAGAGCTCTGGTCCCTTTCTTATCTCCACTGAATTACCACTGAGGTCCTAGGTCTCCTCTAATGGTACATATGAAACATTTCAGGCTTCGCAGACCCTAGGTCTCTGCTGCAACTGCTGTCCTGGCACAAAAGAGGTCACAATTGATGAATGATGAGTGTGGCTGGACCTGCTTCTTGGGCAGATGACCC
>NW_024072883.1:0-4737 GCF_014754425.2 Oryx dammah
CAACCCAGTCTCCATGATTTGATCCGTGCGTGTCACGGCTGTCTGTGCCATAGACGGAGCAGACCGTGGGAGGTGAGCCTGGTGGATTTCTGTCAGGTTTGATGTGAGCCCCCTTTGGGATTGCAGCCTCATGACAGAGGCTAAGGCCGTCTCGAGGTTTGTTGTAGGGAAAGGACTCAGTGACGGGGCAGAACCCTGCCAGGGTTCTGATTCTTGCTGCTGAGCACCAGTGTGCTCACGTGATGGGGGAGATGTCTGTAACACAGACAGCTCTGGCTTCTGATTTCTTCTGAGAGGAATATGCCCATAAGTTTCCTGTACCAGTTTTCATCTTGAGGGCTCGTGAATTGAATCTTTCAGCAGGATGTAAAATTTCCCCAGAGCATTTGCAAGGTCCCAGGCTTTCTATCCATGGACCATGTGTCTCTTCTGCCCTCAGGGAGCTTCTCACGTGGGGTGATGCTGACCACGGGGTTGACCCCATTGCTGGCTTGCCTCTGGGTGTTATTTGCTCTTTCTCTATAGTGTGAAGCAGTGTGGTAGACACTGTCCAAGATGGAAGACAAGGGAGTGTGCTTTTGTTCAAGCTGCAATTGCCTTGCTCTCTGGAGGTGTTCCCCATGAAGGCCTGGTGGGGGTGCCCTCAGTCGGCAGGAAGCATTAGGGCTCAGAGCTTAACAGCGTCCCACCGCTCAGCAATGAGAAAGAACAGGTTAAAAACAAGAGCAGGAGCTTCCCTGGTGGCTCAGATAGTAAAGAATCTGTTGTGATACAGGAGACCCAGGTTCAATCCCTGGGTTGGGAAGATTCCCTGGAGGAGGGCATGCCAACCCGCTCCACCATTCTTACCTGGAGAATTTTGTGGAAAGAAGAGCCTGCTGGGCTACAGTCCATGGGGTCCCAAAGAGTCAAAACTGAGGAGCTGATTTTAAACAGTGTCCCGCCACTCAGCCATGAGAAGGAATGGATTATCAATAGATTAAAAAGAATTTTTTTTCAGTAGACGGTTGATAATACTGCTTGAGCCACGAGGGTCAAATTGTGGCTCACACAGGACCTAACTAGTGGCTCAGATGC
Source organism: Oryx dammah (assembly GCF_014754425.2). NCBI lineage: Eukaryota > Metazoa > Chordata > Mammalia > Artiodactyla > Bovidae > Oryx > Oryx dammah. Next base: position 1,078 of record NW_024072883.1, read on the forward strand.
TAAAAACTCTGCATGTGATGTAGGAGATCCAGGATTGATCCCTGGGTTGGGAAGAATCCCCTGAAGAAGGAAATGGCAACCTGCTCCAGGGTTCCTGCCTGGAGAATCCCACGGACAGAGGAGCCGGGTGTGCTGTTACACTCCCTGGGGTCACAAAGAGTCAGACAACTGAGTGACGCATAAGGTGGTTAATACCCAAAGGCTTGGATAGGTCTCAAGGGGCTTCTGCAGTTAAATAAACAAATAAATAAAGTCACCCTCCAAGGAACAAATCCTGGGTGAGAAACCATTTATATCTCAGTCCAGGGATGGGATGGTGGGCCAGTAACTTGGGCCAAGGGAGGTCCTGATGGTGTTGGAACACACTTTGGCTCTTGACCGAGGAGGTGGTTACACGGATCGGCCCTTGAGATCAAACACTGTGACTCTGCATACACAGCTGCGTCTGGACCCTTTCACCTTTCAAGTCCAGCCCAGTACTGCAGGGCCGTGACATGCAACCAGTGGGTGACAGATTCAAGGTAGAGCCTTCCTGTAACACCTCTGCACCTTCCCGGGATTCTATTCGTTGTTACTGTTCAGTTGCTCAGCCTTGTTCAACTTTTGCTACCCCACAGACTGCAGGACACCAGGCTTCCCTGTCCTGCACCATCTCCCGGTGTTTGCTCAAACCCATGTCCATCGAGTCGGTGATGCCATCCGACCATCTCATCCTCTGTCATTCCCTTCTCCTCCCGCCTTCAATCACTCCCAGCATCAGGGTCTTTTCCAATGAGTCAGTCCTTCCCATCAGGTGACCGGAAGTAAAGCAGCTTCAGTATGAGTCCTTCCAATAAATATTCAAGGTTGATTTCCTTTAGGATGGTCCGGTTGGATCTTCTGGCTGTCCAAAGGACTCTCAAGAGTCTTCTCCAGCACCACAGTTCCAAAGCATCAATTCCATAACCTATTCTCAAGTAAAAGTTAAAAGAAAAAGCAAAGTGAAGCTTGCCTGTAACTAGAGCAGTGCTGCTGGTCAAGTGTCATTGGCCAAGTGTCAGCAGGGAGGTCACCCACCCTGGTCGAACAGCTGAGCCCTGGATCGTGACTAATGGGGGGAGGGCAGGGTCCCCGCAGCACAGTGGACACAGACCCAGTCAGCTGAGTACACAGCATCCTCCGTTTAGATGGCTGGGGCTCAGCACACATTAGTTGTCATGGCCAAGTACTGCTAACCATCCCCAGAACCACATGCCAGATTGTCACCCTTCCGGGCATATTAATTGCATGACCGAATGCAGAGGCCCTCCCGGGAAATCTGTGACTTAGCTGGTGTGTGCAGTGTTATAAACAAGGGCAGCTGCGGCTTTGCTTCCTCACTCCCTGGATCATCATGCTGACTGAGCAAACCTGGCTCCTTCATTCCACTGGGCTCGTGTGGCAAATTCAGCAAGAGCTGTGGACCTGTGCTGAACTCCTCATTCGTGGGTTGTTGAGAAGAAGCCAGCGTTGCCTCTACGTGAAACCCTCCCTCTACAGGTCCTGTGAGGGGGTGGTGCTAAGACGGGGAAGCTGATGGGACCTGTCCTACATTCTGGAAGGCAGGAGGGTGGACAGGGTGCACCTCTGGTTTGAAGGTTAAGAACAGGGGCTTCCCTGGTGGTCCAGTGGTTAAGAGTCTACCTTTGCAAGGCAGAGGACTCGGGTTTGATCCTCAACTGGGGAACATATCATTTGCCGAGGAGCAAGTAAACTCATGCCCTGTGACTACTGAGTCTGTGCTCCTGGACAAGAGAATCCGCCTCAATGAGAAACCCGCAGACCTCAGCTAGAGACTGCACACACACAGCAGCCAAGACACAGTTAGCCAGACATTGTTCAATCGCTCAGTCGTCTCCGACTCTTTGTGACCCAAGGACTGTAGCACGCCAGGCCTCCCTCTCCATCACCAAATCCTGGAGTTTGCTCAAACTCATGTCATTCAGTTGGTGATGCCATCCAGCCATCTCATCCTCTGTCGTCCCCTTTTCCTCCCACCTTCAATCTTTCCCAACATGGGGGTCTTTTCCAATGAGTCAGCCCTTTGTATCAGGTGGCCAAAGTATAAATTTAAGAAAATTAATAAATAAATGTTGAAGGCTAAATATGGGAGGGGGTCATCCGATTTTTCATATCTTGGGTGACTGGGATTCTTGTCTCACTTCAGTTCTGACTTATGCGTAATAAACTTGTGAGACAAGGTTAGGTATTGATCAGTTGAGGAAGATCTGAGCAGAGGCTTGCAGGACTTAACCCTCCTTTTCCGTAGAAGCAGGAACGTGTCCGGAAAGAACAAGTGTGCTGAGTCGTCTCCTGGGGATGATAGCAGAAGGAAAGCAAGCCGTCACATCCACCAAACCATCACAGAGATCTTCAAGCCAAGGGCACCTGTGAAAGCCCCAGGACCAGGAAACAGTGTCGATCCTAAGACCACGTCTCCCCTCAGATTCTTGTCAACTCAGCATCTTCAAGTTGTAGAACACAATATTGGGTTGTGGGGCATTTCTTTCAACCCTGATACCTTGAACATGGGGCTTCGCTCATAGCTCAGATTGTAAAGAATCTGCCTGCAGTGCAGAATACCTTGGTTCCATCCCTGGATCAGGGAAGATTCCCTCGAGAACAGAATAGCAACCCACTCCAGTATCCGTGCCTGGAGAATCCCATGGACAGAGAAGCCTGGCGGGCTATGGTCCACAGGGTCCCAAAGAGTCAGATATGACTGAGCAAGAGTGACACACATGTTGAACATAGGCTGTGAAGTGTCTTCTCTCTCCCTTCCCCACCGAAAGAAAATCCATCACTCAGCCTGGTGATGTTCCTGGGAGCAGCAGGGTGCTTCTCCCCTACTTTCTCAGCTGCACCAGGGGAGCGAGTTGCTGTGTTCAGGGCACCCAAAGCATCACTTTGGGTGACACTTTGGTGGGGGTCGGGTCTCCTTCTGGAGCTGTCTAGTTATCCTTGCAAATATAAACGGCAGACCTCAGGGTCTGTGATGGACCGAGGCTCTATGGGCACTGCGAGCGTTGCTTTATCACACTGTCAGGTTTCTCAACTCTGCTGCTGCTGCCTCTGAGTCAGCTGAGTTCTGTGCACACCTGCTAAATGTCTGTGTTTTCCCCTCTCCCCCACCCCTCCACCCTTTGCTTCTCTGCAGCCCCTGCTCTCCAAGTGGATGGGCAGAATGCTACCTTTGCCTCCTGCAACATGGACAAGTGTATTCACGTTTGCAGACTTGGCTGCAACCACCCGTCTAAACGTTCCAGGGATATGGTGAGTTTGAGTCCTGACTGTGGGGCTTCGGGTTCACGAAAGTGTGTGGGGAGCTGGGAAACTGGATAGTCTCTGCCTAGGATTAAAAGCCTGCTTACTGTGACTGCCAATTCATTCTCCTTCAGCCTCCTCGGGACTGTTGTTGCTGCCTCTGGTGGTCAGTTATCCACCTGGGTTGGCAGTGGTGTTTTTGTTTGTTCTTTTTTAATTATCTGGCATGAGCCAGGTGTTGGATTTTGCAGGAAAGACACTAAAGTAGGTATTACAAAAAAGTCTGAGGACATAAAGGGGAAAAAAGTGAGTAGGAAAATTACTTTTAAAGTCAGCTTTGAAATAACTTACTGGTATTATACTGGTTTCTAGATAAAC
>NW_024072884.1:0-4737 GCF_014754425.2 Oryx dammah
AACAGAGGAAGGCCCACCATAGGGATCCCATGGTAGATGGCCTCATATATGCCATTGGTTCCACCATGAGTTATAAAGGCTTTGGTTTTGGGGTGACCTAGAATTGAGTGAATTTCAGTAAAATTATTAATTAAAAGTCTTAAAAATAAACTAAGAAATGAGCATTATAATGCAACTGAAATAAGCAGTGTCTTTTAGATAACATATGAAACTGTATTTAAATTGCTTCAGAATCCAGAATAAGAAATCCCTAAGTCTGCTGGAGAGGTAAGTGAAGACTTCATAAAGAGCTATGTACTTGAACTTCACAAATGAATCCAAGATTGGTAGGTGAAAAACCTAAAAGGGCATTCTGGGTAAAAGAAAATCTTTTTGCAACAAAAACAGGGAGGGCATGTCAGAAATATAATCTCTAAAACAATATTGAAGCCATTTTGTCTGATAGGAAGTGTATCAAGGCAACAAGAAGGGTAAATGGCAGTGGTAGTGGAACCAGAGGAAGGAAAAGCTACAATTTATCATGAAATTTGTGACCACTTGATATAAAAAATATGGATGTTTTCTGATAGAAAATGGAGAGTCACAGGTAATAAAAAGAGGAAATCTTATTTCTAAGTATCATTAAAAATATCCATAAGGAGTGATCAAAATTCTCCAAACCAGGCTTCAGCAATACGTGAACCGTGAACTTCCAGATGTTCAAGCTGGTTTTATTTATTTATTTTTTAAATAAATTTATTTATTTTAATTGGAGGTTAATTACTTTACAATAATGTATTGGTTTTGCCACACATCAACATGAATCCACCACAGGTGGTTTTAAAAAGGCAGAGGAACCAGGTATCAATTTGCCAACATCTGCTGGATCATCAAAAAAAATAGAGGGTTCCAGACAAACATTTATTTCTGGTTTATTGACTATGCCAGAGACTCTGACTGTGTGGATCACAATAAACTTTGGAAAATTCTGAAAGAGATGGGAACACCAGACCACCTGACCTGCCTCTTAAGAAATCTGTATGCAAGTGAGGAAGCAACAGTTAGAACTGGATATGGAACAACAGACTGGTTCCAAATAGGAAAAGGCATACGCCAAGGCTGTATATTGTCACCCTGCTTATTTAACTTATACGCAGAGTACATCATGAGAAACGCTGGGCTAGATGAAGCACAAGCTGGAATCAAGATTGCTGGGAGAAATATCAATAACTTCAGATATGCAGATGACACCACCCTTATGGCAGAAAGTGAAGAGGAACTAAAGAGCCTCTTGATGAAAGTGAAAGAAGAGAGTGAAAAAGTTGGCTTAAAGCTCAACATTCAGGAAATGAAGATCATGGCATCTGGTCCCATCACTTCATGGGAAATAGATAGGGAAACAGTGGAACCAGTGTCAGACTTTATTTCTGGGGGCTCCAAAATCACTGCAGATGGTGATTGCAGCCATGAAATTAAAAGATGCTTATTCCTTGGAAAGAAAGCCTAGACAGCATATTAAAAAGCAGAGACATTATTTTGTCAACAAAGGTCCATCTAGTCAAGGCTATGGTTTTTCTAGTAGTGATGTATGGATGTGAGAGTTGGACTATAAGAAAAACTGAGCACCGCAGAATTGATACTTTTGAACTGTGGTGTTGGAGAAGACTCTTGAGTGTCCCTTGGACTGCGAGGAGATCCAACCAGTCCATCCTAAAGGAGATCAGTCCTGGGTGTTCATTGGAAGAACTGATGTTGAAGCTGAAACTCCAATACTTTGGCCACCTGATGCGAAGAGCTGCCTCATTGGAAAAGACTCTGATGCTGGGAGGGATTGGGGGCAGGAGGAGAAGGGGACGACAGAGGATGCAATGGTTGGAGGGCATCACCGACTCAATGAACATGAGTTTGGGTAAATTCTGGGAGCTGGTGATGGACAGGGAGGCCTGGCATGCTGTGGTTCATGGGTTCGCAAAAAGTCAGACACACCTGAACGACTGAAGTGAACTGAACTGAAGGAGTGGAAAAGATACGTGTAAGGGGAGAATTCAGAGACAGAACAGTGCACAGAGTTACTTAAAATTTTACAGTGAAAAGTAATTATACCCAAAGTAAACATATTTTGATTCTGGATGTAAAGGATGTGACCATGTATAACACAATGCTGTTAAATTTTCTCATTTTTTTCCCCTCTGGGGCTAAAAATAGCAAAGAAGGAGTAATGTTGTCTTACTTAAACTCAAAGGAGTTTTTGAATAATAAATATTGGATGTTTGTTTCCTATTGAAGTGGCATCATTATGCTCAGGTGTTACTCAAGTTTTCAATATTTTTCTGCCACGTCTTACCAAGAAGGTCATTCTGGGGTATCCACTTATACAGACGAGTATTGGACCCTAGGGTATCTGGTGTCTTGCCATCATATCTCCATAGAACCTGTTAAGGTAAAGGAAATACCTTATTCCGTGAATTAAACTTCAAAGTCATAGTGTTAAAATTTTAAGCAAATAAAATTTAAATGCCTCTGTATAACATATAAGTAAATCAGAGCATGAGGCCTTAATTGTTAATAACTACTAATATACTACTGAATAGCAATGCCCACACATGACGGACTGATTTTCAGGTTCAATCTGAGATGGAGTGCTACCATGACATCTCACATATGATGACATAGAAAATAGATTTTCAATGACAAATTCAAATATTTAAGAAATTTTTACATGATCTTATTTCTAGGGCAGAAAGACTATGGCAAGTTACTAATAAACCACATATTTTTGTTTTAGTTTGTATTCTAAATCTCATTTTAAGTTTATTCACCAATTTCTTTTTAATTTTTATGTGTTTACTTATATCCACATGTTACTATAACTTATTTTATTTGAATTTTGCAATTTTACTGCAGAGAAGAAAATGCATGCAATCAACAACTTAAGAGAAATACTCTGCATGTTTATATTTGTTAATAATAAGTTAATTAGGGCTGTCTAGGAAATATAATTTCATTTAGATTATAAATTGTTAAATACTACTTCCAAAAACAATGATCTGGAGTTTGTTTTTTGTTTTTTTGTTTTTTTTTCATAAATCCGGATTATTGGAGAAGGAAATGGCAACTCACTCCAGTATTCTTGCCTGGAGAATCCCATGGATAGAGGAGTCTGGAGGGTACAACCCATGAGATCACAAGAGTCAGACATGACAGCAACTAAACCACCACCACCAGATTATTACCACTATTATCATACTAGACTTCGAAATTTTTACCTTTAGAAAAAAAGAGTCAGTTGGCAATTTGTAAGGGACAACAAGGCTGTTGGAAAAGTTTCATAATTGTGACACTAAAGTTATTCAACTGACCCTGAATGCTTCAAAAATGAAGCAGAAAGCACCGACAGTATTGATTAATACGGTCTCTAGGTATAGCAGCAAAGTAAGAACCAGTTTTGTAATTCCAAGCAATTCTCATAAGCTAGATTATAAGTTACTAGTGTTTAACTTCTATTTGCTCTGTGAATGTAAAGTAACTTTAGTTTTTCAGCAAGAAATTAGCCTAAGCAATTAAGAGAAGCCAACCTTTCTCTGAATAGCAACCTGGAAAGCACACTGATTAGGTCTGTTTCAAAACTTAGGGAATGTAAAAGGGACCAGGAATTCCTGGCAAGTACAAACTGCAAGAAGCACTCCAGACTTTTATCAATATTTCTTAACATTATTGAGAGGCCACATATACCATGAAAATTCAACTCCTGAGAACACCTGTCTGTGGATCGTGTCTTCAGGAGTCCTTCGGGAAAATGGGCAAATGACAAGACAGAATTTGGTGATTTCTTTTCTTGTCCACACTACCATTACAATACCAAAATTCACACCAGAACTCTTACATATTTTCTTTGTGATTACACTGTTAATCCAAATTTAATGTCAGGAAAACATTCTATGTACTGTTCTACCATCTACCATATATATTTTATTTTGTTTTTTTTTTAATATAAATCTGAGATAATTTGGAAATATCTTAATAGTTTGTCCTTTTGCATAATATATCTTTAATCAGGGCTTTTTACATAATTTAATAGTTTCTTTAAGTAGTTATCCACTATTAAGTTACTTTACATACTTTTTGTGGAATCTGGGCAAGAGCTGATGCAATTACATTGACTTTTTCTTCTGTTATGTTACTGATCATTGACCCCAAAGTAAATACCACAATACCATTTTCTCCAGAGCTCTGAACAAACTCTTCCATTTCCTGTGAAAAAGAGTTTACTTCATTACAAATGAGCAACAACAGCATAGCAAACATAATTGAAAAGTTCGCCAGAAAAAAAAAAAAACACAACAACTAAAGAGACAAAATCAGACATAGTCTAGAAATTATTAGTCACTGTTTTTTTTTAATATCATGGTAAAATGAGTATAACATAAAATTTTACCATCTTAATCATTCCTATGTGTATGGTTCAATAATGTTAATTATATTTTCATTGTGCACCAATCTCCAGAACTTTTTCACCTGGCAAAGATGGAAGTCTGTACCCATTAAGAAACTCCATTTTCATCTGTCCTCAGTCCCTGGCAACCATTATTCTACTCTATGTTTGCACAGATTAGATTAGTCTGGATACTTTTTTCAAGTTGGATTGTACAGTCTATCTTTTCACCTCTGGTTTAATTCACTTAGCATACGATTCATTCATGTTGAGACACGTGTCAGAATTTTCCTTTAAAGATTGAGTAATACTCCATCTTTTTGTAT
>NW_024072886.1:0-4734 GCF_014754425.2 Oryx dammah
AGTGTTCACATCCTGCTTGTGATAGTGTGCGCTCTGATTCCGCTCAGGGTTCCCACTGGGAGAGGTGAGGCATGGTGCAGGGCAGCCTTTTTTTCATTTCTTATGCTAGAGTGCCATCATGTGGAACCTTGTTGTAATTGCAGTTCAATTCAGTTGAGCTGCCCAGTCGTGTCCGACTCTGCGACTCCATGAATCGCAGCAGGCCAGGCCTCCTGTGCGTCACCAGCTCCCGGAGCTTGCTCAAACTCATGTCCATCAAGTGGGTGATGCCAGCCAACCATCTCATCGTCTGTCGTCCCCTTCTCCTGCCCTCAATCTTTTCTAAGATCGAGTACCGCAGGCTCGGAACCTCTCCGTGCCCATTGAGAGCGTGAGGCCCGGGAGTGGGGAGCCTATTCATGGGAGGGGAGGGAACAGGACCGTCGACCGGGGAACCGTTTGTGTGTGGAGTGTGTGTCTCTCTGTGTGGAAGAGGTCTGTGTGTGAGTGTGTCTCTCTGTGTGGATGTGTGTCTCTTAGTGGTAGGGGTCTGTGTGTGTGGTGTGTGTGTGAACCCATATCTCTTTGTGGAAGTGGTCTCTGTGTATGGGTTTGTGTCTGTGTGGGAGTGTGTGTCTGTTGTGGAAAGGGTGTGTGTGGATGTGTGTCTCTCTTTTGGAAGGGATCTGTGTGTGTGTGTTTCTCTTGGTGAGTGTGTGTCTGTGAAAGCAGTCGTGTGGGTGTGTGTCTGTGTGTGGGTGTGTGTCTGTGTGTGGTTGTGTGTCTCTTTGTGGAAGGGGTCTCTGTGTGGATGTGTGTCTGTGTGTGGATATGTGTCCTTGTGTGGGTGTGTGTATCTCTCTGTGGAAGGGGTCTGTGTGTGTGTGTCTCTGTGTTTGGGTGTGTGTCTCTCTATGTGGAAGGGGTCTGTGTGTGGGTGTGTGTCTGTGTCAGTGTGTGTTTCTATTTGTGGCAGGGGTCTATGTGTAGGGGTGTGTCTTTGTGGAAGGGTTCTGTGTATGGATTGTGTCTGTGTGGGTGTGTGTCTCTCTGTGGAAGGTGTCTGTGTGTGGGTGTGCATCTGTGTGTGGGCGTGTGTCTCTGTGGAAGGGGTCTAGGTGTGGATGTGTTTCTGTGTATGGGAAGGGATGTGGCTTATGGAGGTTCTGTGGGTGTGGGAATCTCTCTGGAGGGGTATGTCTCTCTGTGTGTGTGTGTCTCTCTGTTGAAGGGGTCTGTGTGTGTGTGTCAGTGCGTGGATCCGTACCTCTTTGTGGAAGAGGTCTGTGTGTGGGTTTGTGTCTGTGTGTGAGTGTGTGTCTCTCAATTTTGAAGGGGTCTCTGTGTGGGTGTGTGTTTGTCTGTGTGGAACGGGTCTGTGTGTGGATGTGTGTCTCTGTGGAAGTGGTCTCTGTGTGGGTTAGTGTCTGTGTGTGAGCGTGTGTCTGTCCTTGTGGAAGGGGTCTGTGTGGGGGTGTGCATCTGTGTGTGGGTGTGTGTTTCTCTTTGTGGGAGCTGTCTACGTGTGGATGTGTTTCTGTGTGTGGGAAGGGATGTGTCTTTGGCGGTGGCGGGGGTCTGTGGGTGTGGGTATCTCTCTGGAGGGGCATGTCTGTGTGGATGTGTGTGTGTTTGTGGGTGTGTGCCTCTGTTTGTGGGATCTCTGTCTCTTATGGGGGGGGGTGGTCCTAGTGTCTGTCTGTGCGTGCCTCTGTGTGTAGGTCTGTGTGTGTGTGTCCATGTGTGTGTTTCCAGTGGGCAGAATGTACAGAGCATTCAGTGCTGTCTAGCTCCAGAACGTTCCTGTCACTCCAGAAGGATACCCCTTACCTGTGCAGAACATGCTCTCTAGTGCCCCTCTCCCCAGCCCCTGACAACCCAGTCTCCATGATTTGATCCGTGCGTGTCACGGCTGTCTGTGCCATAGACGGAGCAGACCGTGGCAGGTGAGCCTGGTGGATTTCTGTCAGGTTTGATGTGAGTCCCCTTTGGGATTGCAGCCTCATGACAGAGGCTAAGGCCATCTCGAGGTTTGTTGTAGGGAAAGGACTCGGTGACGGGGCAGAACCCTGCCAGGGTTCTGATTCTTGCTGCTGAGCACCAGTGTGCTCACATGATGGGGGAGATGTCTGTAACACAGACAGCTCTGGCTTCTGATTTCTTTCTGAGAGGAATATACCCGTAAGTTTCCTGTACCAGTTTTCATCTTGAGGGCTCGTGAATTGAATCTTTCAGCAGGATGTAAAATTTCTCCAGAGCATTTGCAAGGTCCCAGGCTTTCTATCCATGGACCATGTGTCTCTTCTGCCCTCAGGGAGCTTCTCACCTGGGGTGATGCTGACCACGGGGTTGACCCCATTGCTGGCTTGCCTCTGGGTGTTATTTGCTCTTTCTCTATAGTGTGAAGCAGTGTGGTAGACACTGTCCAAGATGGAAGACAAGGGAGTGTGCTTTTGTTCAAGCTGCAATTGCCTTGCTCTCTGGAGGTGTTCCCCATGAAGGCCTGGTGGGGGTGCCCTCAGTCGGCAGGAAGCATTAGGGCTCAGAGCTTAACAGTGTCCCACCGCTCAGCAATGAGAAAGAACAGGTTAAACACAAGAGCAGGAACTTCCCTGGTGGCTCAGATAGTAAAGAATCTGTTGTGATACAGGAGACCCAGGTTCAATCCCTGGGTTGGGAAGATCCCCTGGAGGAGGGCATGCCAACCCGCTCCACCATTCTTACCTGGAGAATTTTGTGGAAAGAAGAGCCTGCTGGGCTACAGTCCATGGGGTCCCAAAGAGTCAAAACTGAGGAGCTGATTTTTAACAGTGTCCCGCCACTCAGCCATGAGAAGGAATGGATTATCAATAGATTAAAAAGAATTTTTTTTCAGTAGACGGTTGATAATACTGCCTGAGCCACGAGGGTCAAATCGTGGCTCACACAGGACCTAACTAGTGGCTCAGATGCTAAAACTCTGCATGTGATGTAGGAGATCCAGGATTGATCCCTGGGTCGGGAAGAATCCCCTGAAGAAGGAAAAGGCAACCTGCTCCAGGGTTCCTGCCTGGAGAATCCCACGGACAGAGGAGCCGGGTGTGCTGTTACACTCCCTGGGGTCACAAAGAGTCAGACACAACCGAGTGACGCATAAGGTGGTTAATACCCAAAGGCTTGGATAGGTCTCAAGGGGCTTCTGCAGTTAAGTAAACAAATAAATAAAGTCACCCTCCAAGGAACAAATCCTGGGTGAGAGACCATTTATATCTCAGTCCAGGGAAGGGATGGTGGGCCAGTAACTTGGCCCAAGGGAGGTCCTGATGGTGTTGGAACACACTTTGGCTCTTGACCGAGGAGGCGGTTACACGGATTGGCCCTTGAGGTCAAACACTGTGACTCTGCATACACAGCTGCGTCTGGACCCTTTCACCTTCCAAGTCCAGCCCAGTACTGCAGGGCCGTGACATGCAACCAGTGGGTGACGGATTCAAGGTAGAGCCTTCCTGTAACACCTCTGCACCTTCCTGGGATTCTATTCGTTGTTACTGTTCAGTTGCTCAGCCTTGTTCAACTTTTGCTACCCCACAGACTGCAGGACACCAGGCTTCCCTGTCCTGCACCATCTCCTGGTGTTTGCTCAAACCCATGTCCATCGAGTCGGTGATGCCATCCGACCATCTCATCCTCTGTCATTCCCTTCTCCTCCCGCCTTCAATCACTCCCAGCATCAGGGTCTTTTCCAATGAGTCAGTCCTTCCCATCAGGTGACCGGAAGTAAAGCAGCTTCAGTGTGAGTCCTTCCAATAAATATTCAAGGTTGATTTCCTTTAGGATGGTCCGGTTGGATCTTTTGGCTGTCCAAAGGACTCTCAAGAGTCTTCTCCAGCACCACAGTTCCAAAGCATCAATTCCATAACCTATTCTCAAGTAAAAGTTAAAAGGAAAAAGCAAAGTGAAGCTTGCCTGTAACTAGAGCAGTGCTGCTGGTCAAATGTCATTGGCCAAGTGTCAGCAGGGAGGTCACCCAACCCTGGTCGAACAGCTGAGCCCTGGATCGTGACTAATGGGGGGAGGGCAGGGTCCCCGCAGCACAGTGGACACAGACCCAGTCAGCTGAGTACACAGCATCCTCCGTTTAGATGGCCGGGGCTCAGCACACATTAGTTGTCATGGCCAAGTACTGCTAACCATCCCCAGAACCACATGCCAGATTGTCACCCTTCCGGGCATATTAATTGCATGACCGAATGCAGAGGCCTTCCCAGGAAAGCTGTGACTTGGCTCGTGTGTGAGTTGTTATAAACAAGGGCAGCTGCAGGCTTTGCTTCCTCGCTCCCTGGATCGTCATGCTGACGGAGCACACCTGGCTTCTTCATTCCACTGGGCTCGTGTGGCAAATTCAGCAAGAGCTGTGGACCCGTGCTGAACTCCCCATTCGTGGGTTGTTGAGAAGAAGCCAGCGTTGCCTCTACGTGAAACCCTCCCACCACAGGTCCTGTGAGGGGGTGGTGCTAAGACGGGGAAGCTGATGGGACCTGTCCTACATTCTGGAAGGCAGGAGGGTGGACAGGGTGCACCTCTGGTTTGAAGGTTAAGAACAGGGGCTTCCTTGGTGGTCCGGTGGTTAAGGGTCTACCTTTGCAAGGCAGAGGACTCGGGTTTGATCCTCAACTGGGGAACATACCATTTCCCGAGGAGCAAGTAAACTCATGCCCTATGACTACTAAGTCTGTGCTCCTGGACAAGAGAATCCGCCTCAATGAGAAACCCGCA
>NW_024072887.1:0-4731 GCF_014754425.2 Oryx dammah
CTGAGGTGAGAGCAGCCGGAGGCTGGGCCTGTCGGATTGGCCTTCACTGAGGGCTGATCTCCTTCAGAATGGACTTGTTGGATCTCCTTGCAGTCCAAGGGTTTGTCATTTGTATCCTTTCATTTTAAAAAAGTATGAAGGCTATAGTGGTGGACATTAGATGTTATTTATCTTTCTGATTGAGGACAGCCCACCTGGGATATTTTAATGACTAGTCAACTAGACTTGTGGCTCAGAGCTGCAGGATCTCTTAAGCACCCCTTTGTCCAGTAGGAGACCAATTCTGACTCGAATCACCCGGTGCTATTCGGGATGGATAGCATCACCATGTATTTTCTTTTTATGCTGTATTTTCAGTTCTGAGTTGAGTTTTTCCAAATGGAGTTTTGCTGTCTTTACTTATTTCTTTATTCGGATTCAATTTTTTGGTTTTCGCTGATGATTCTTAAAGAGAAGAATAACCTGAAAAAGATACTATTGGACGGGGTGCTTGATGTAAATCACAAGCAAGAAAACATGCCAAGGGCCAACGGAAAGGCATGTCCTCGGTCTCACTCTCTGTCTGGTTCTCGTCTTACTGTCCAGTCTGTGCGGGGCTGTTGAGACCTTTCACCAATGCACCATGTAGGTCTGAGTGGCCGTGAGGGTCGTGTGAGCTCCAGAGCACAGAAGGCAGTTTTGACTTCACCGATTTCCCGGAAGTGCTGCGTTCCCTCCCTCCCGAAACAAGGCTGTCTAAGGTTTCCTTTCCCCCTTAGAGAACCCCCGATCAAGACCTGGCTCAAGTGATCGAGCTCCAAGAGATCATCAGGAAGAAGTCATGGGAGCAGAGGGAAATGAAGGACCGCCTGGCAGCCCTCTCTGCCCACGTAACACAGCTGGAGAAGGACCTGGACACGGCCAGGAAGGACCTGGACACGGCCAGGACGGACCTCCTCAAGTCCAATGAAGTTAACCTTAAACTACAGCGGGAGGTCCGCGAAGTGAGTGACAGTGGGCGTGTCTGTTGTCTTGAGGCGGAATGTGGGTCCCTTGTTCTCCCAGTGATCTCAGCCTTGGCATGGCTGCCTGAGCCAGAGCAGAGCACTGACGAGACCGCGACTGGCTGCCTTCCCCGCCTCTGCATCGAGGTCTCTGGGGTAGAAGAGGCCTGGTCCAGGTGGTCCGTTGGCAGTGGACCAACAGGAGGGCAGTCCTAGCGCTGTGCTGCACCCTGGGTGTGGACTCCTCATTTCCACAAGTTCTAGGGGGCCTAGTGTGTTCCTTTTTTAAACATTCATTCATCCACTCATTCATTTATTGGAGTATAGTTGATTTACTCTGCTGTGTCAATTTCTGCTATGGAGCAAAGTGAACCAATCATATATATATATATATATATATATATATATACACACATATATCCCTGTTTTTTAGATTTCCTACCCATTAACTTCACCGCAGAGCACTGAGTAGGGTTCCCTGTGCTGTACAGGAGGTCCTTACTCGCTGCTGACTTGATGCATAGTATCAGTAGTGTATAAATGTCAACCCCAATCTCCCAGTTCATCCCCCTACCTGCCTGCTGAATGTGTTCCTGATGATGCTGAAATTTCCTTCTGATTCACTCAGTCTGTGGAGCCCGTTCTCTCGGAGAGATGGGAGCATGCTGTGTGGGCTCTGCTGAGGCAGCTTGCCTGGCCGCCATCTCTAGTTTTCTGAGGTTCCGCTCCTTGAAGGGATGTGTGACATGATACTGGCGGTCAGACAAGTCGAGTGGCGTTTGCTCGCCCTCAGGTCCTCAGGCTCGTGCTGTGTGACCATGCGGAATCAGGATGTTTCTGGCGGTCGTGTCTGCTGGTGTCGTGATTTATGAGAAACTCCCTAGCGGTCACTGTGAAAACAGAAGAGAGCTGGGGGCTCAGGCCTCCTCCTGGGAGCCTCGCCTCTCCTCTGTGCGCACACAGACCGCGCCGGCCCTGCCCCACCCTTCCCCCGTGAGGCCGCCTCAGAAAGCACCCCTACACCATATGGGACAGAAGGTGCACTTGTTTAGTAGCTCGGGGTGAGTAATTCTGTGTGAGAACAAAAACAGAAATATTTCCACATGTTTGTATAACCTGTTCACACTACTCTTTGGCAACAGGAGGAGATTAGGTGGCAGAGGTTAATACGTAGAGAATTCTGGAAAAAGCGTTTTTAAGTCCTTTCACTTTTGATGTTAGGACAACATCGGTTACTTAGTGAGCACAGAGGGACCTGAAATGGATTTTGAGCCAGCGGACAGGAGTCACACCGGCAGCAAGCTCTGCTCCTAGTTGGAGCGTTTCCTATATGTGGTGTGACTGCTTTAGAAGAACTAGGCTTGAGAAGGCTGCTCCGAGTTGTGTTACACTTTGACTTTGTTTCCACTCATTAATATTCTTCCTCTAATTTTGAGGAAATTGCATGAGAGTTTTCCAAATTTTACCCGAGGAGATGAGCCTCAGAGCTCCCTGTTGGATCTGTTGAAGGTCCCTCCTTGTTCTGGGTCAAGCCCGCCTGTATGGTGTAGGGGACAGAGGTCCTCATTTCATGCCAGATACCTTCCCTCCGGGAATTCTGGCAATGCCAGAGCAGTTTAGTGTACTTTTTGTTTGCTGTTTGGGTTTATGATGTAGAAAAGAAGCTTGGTAAATCGAGTGGCCAGACAGACGTTAAGACAGATGGGTGCCCTCGTGGCAAATGTGACATTTGAGGTAGCCGCGTTTTTGCTCACATCTCAGAAAACTGCCATGTCTAGGACTTTCATTTTGAGGACACTAATATTATGTTTGATTTGAAACTTAGGATTTAGTCCCGCTTTTTTCCTCTGAAGTGTATCGGAGTATTCTATGATCATGACTTACCTTTTCTCCTCTGCAATGCCTGGTGTAGGCTATGGCCCAGAAGGAGGATATGGAGAAGAAAATCATTACACCTGTGAAACGCTACCTCGCTGCACAGGGCGAAGCCATCTCCGTGCACAACCTCGATGATAAACTTGAAAATGAAATCGCAAATAAGGATTCTATGCATCGACAGGTAATGGCTTTTACTGAACTGTGTCTGACTTTTATAATAGTGAATACTGAGGAAGGAAGGTAAAGACCTTTTCATGTGACTCCCATGTTGGAAATCACGTCCCAATGGAAAGTTCTTAGGACCCTAAAATACTGCGTTCAAAAGTGTGGATGTACATCACGATAAATCAGCTGTACTGAAAGGAAATACATGTTTTTAAAAATTGAGGGTGACTGCAACTTACAGGTTTGAATTATTTGGGATTTGGGTTAACCATTGTGTGGAATTCCACTCCTGACTCTTGTTTTACTTGACTTGAATCTGTTGGCTTGTTAGCAGTTTTACTGAAAGAGCAGAGAGCAGCAGGGAACATCGCAGCAGCTGGCTGCCTGTTGGGAACTGGGGTCACTGTGATAAAAGGCCGGGTTAGAGCTCCAGTCTGATTAGGGTTTGCACTTCCTGTGGTTTGGTGAGCTTTACTCGCTCCTGTTCCTGTGTGGTCTCAGATAATCAGGACTTAACCAGGAAAACCAAATCTGGCTTCTCCAAAACAAAGTGAGTCAGTCTGGTGTGTGACACAGTGTATCATTGGCTCCACTACAAGACTAAGACACTAGAAAGCCATTGAAATGTATGATGTGGAATGCTAATTAAGAGCATCACGATATAGAAAATAATGGCTGTAAAAGGCAGATCAGAAAAGACTACGTACCATATGCTGTTGTTTTCTGAGGGTTTTAAAGCGTCTCTTATTGTTTATGTATGTACATAGAGTAATACGCACACAGAAAAAATAAGAAAGCTGCTTAGAAATAAATGCTAACCTCTCAGGAACCTGAGCGTATAGATAATTTCATTATTTTTCTTTTTCAAAAAAGAATCTGTCTAAATGTTCTACACTGAAAGTTTTCAGAGTAAGAAGATCTGTTAAAAGAATAACCATGCATTGACAAATATTAGTTGACTGGCATTTCCCCAAGCACACTCTGATCAGGTCTGTATTTCAGAGGAGATGAAAGCCATATTTTTGCTTCCAAGCCCATGGCCGTCTGTGGTCAGTAGGGTTCCCGACAAATGATGATTCTGGTGTTTTAAGAAGGGTCAGTACTGACCCTTAACTTGTCAATAAGAATGAATAAGCTTCTACAGAAACCTGATCTTCTTTAAAATATAAGAACTTAAAAAAAAAATGACTTCTTTGGAGACGTTTAGGAAAAGCAAATAGTCTGGCAGGAGGTGTTCTGCCCACTGAGACCAAGGCCAGGAACAGTGAGAGACAAATTACCGTGATGCAGCTTCCGAAACAGAACTAATCCTGTAGACACACGCATTTAGCTTTTGTGTCAGCCCACTCAAAATGGCAGAGGCTACACCACGGGGCCCATTTTAATGTTCTGCTCTCCCTTTGTAGAAGGAGGCTAAAGACCGACAGTTGCAGGTGTGCCTGGAGCTGGCAGAGCAGAAGCTGCAGCAGATGCTGCTGTAAGTGGAGGCTGAGCTGGTTCAGCGGGTGGCTGCGCTCTCCAAGGTGCTGGTCTTGGTGATGACCCAGGCTTCCATTACCAGCTCTGGTCTGTTCTGATTGAGAGTACAGCTTACCCTCGGCACTCTTTATTGACAGTGGGAAATTTTGCTTCGGTACTTTATGGAAAGAAAGCAATCAATAATACTGTGATAAAAAATAGTTCAAAAGTAGACTGTACATACTTT
>NW_024072888.1:0-609 GCF_014754425.2 Oryx dammah
TATGTGAGATGAGTGCAATTGTGCAGTAGTTTGAGCATTCTTTGGCATTGCCTTTCTTTGGGATTGGAATGAAAACTGACTTTTTCCAGTCCTGTGGTCACTGCTGAGTTTTCCAAATTTGCTGGCATGTTGAGTGCAGCACTTTCACAGCATCATCTTTCAGGATTTGAAATAGCTCAACTGGAATTCCATCACTTCCACTAGCTTTGTTCGTAGTGATGCTTTCCAAGGCCCACTTGACTTCACATTCCAGGATGTCTGGCTCTAGATGAGTGATCACACCATTGTGATTATCTGGGTCGTGAAGATCTTTTTTGTATAGTTCTTCTGTGTATTCTTGCCACCTCTTCTTAATTCTGCTTCTGTTAGGTCCAGACCATTTCTGTCATTTATCAAGCCCATCTTTGCATGAAATGTTCGTATGGTATCTCTAATTTTCTTGAAGAGATCTCTAGTCTTTCCCATTCTGTTGTTTTCCTCTATTTCTTTGCATTGATCGCTGAAGAAGGCTTTCTTATCTCTTGCTATTCTTTGGAACTCTGCATTCAGATGCTTATATCTTTCCTTTTCTCCTTTGCTTTTGCCTCTCTTCTTTTCACAGCTATTTGT
>NW_024072888.1:709-4729 GCF_014754425.2 Oryx dammah
TCTTTTTTGTATAGTTCTTCTGTGTATTCTTGCCACCTCTTCTTAATTCTGCTTCTGTTAGGTCCAGACCATTTCTGTCATTTATCAAGCCCATCTTTGCATGAAATGTTCGTATGGTATCTCTAATTTTCTTGAAGAGATCTCTAGTCTTTCCCATTCTGTTGTTTTCCTCTATTTCTTTGCATTGATCGCTGAAGAAGGCTTTCTTATCTCTTGCTATTCTTTGGAACTCTGCATTCAGATGCTTATATCTTTCCTTTTCTCCTTTGCTTTTTGCCTCTCTTCTTTTCACAGCTATTTGTGGCCTCCCCAGACAGCCATTTTGCTTCTTTGCATTTCTTTTCCATGGGGATGGTCTTGATCCCTGTCTCCTGTACAATGTCACAAACTTCATTCCATAGTTCATCAGGCACTCTATCTATCAGATCTAGCCCCTTAAATCTGTTTCTCACTTCCACTGTATAATCATAACAGATTTGATTTAGGTCATACTTGAGGGTCTAGCAGTTTTCCCTACTTTCTTCAATTTACGTCTGTATTTGGTAATAAGGAGTTCATGATCTGAGCCACAGTCAGGTCCTGGTCTTGTTTTTGTTGACTGTATAGAGCTTCTCCATCTTTGGCTGCAAAGAATATAATCAATCTGATTTCAGTGTTGACCATCTGGTGACGTCCATGTGTAGAGTCTTCTCTTGTGTTGTTGGAAGAGGGTTTGCTATGACCAGTGCATTTTCTTGGCAAAACTGTATTAGTCTTTGCCCTGCTTCATTCCGCATTCCAAGGCCAAATTTGCCTGTTACTCCAGGTGTTTCTTGACTTCCTACTTTTGCATTCCAGTCCCGTATAATGAAAAGGACATCTTTTGGGGGTGTTAGTTCTAAAAGATCTTGTAGGTCTTCATAAAACCGTTCAACTTCAGCTTCTTCAGTGTTACTGGTTGGGGCATAGGCTTGGATAACTGTGATATTGAATGGTTTGCCTTGGAGACGAACAGAGATCATTCTGTCATTTTTGAGATTGCATCCAAGTACTGCATTTCGGACTGTTTTGTTGACCATGATAGCTACTCCATTTCTTCTGAGGGATTCCTGCCCACAGTAGTAGATATAATGGTCATCTAAGCAAGAAGAGATAAGAAAGCCTTCTTCAGCGATCAATGCAAAGAAATAGAGGAAAACAAAGAATGGGAAAGACTAGAGATCTCTTCAAGAAAATTAGAGATACCACAGGAACATTTCACGCAAAGATGGGCTCGATAAAGGACAAAAATGGTCTGGACCTAACAGAAGCAGAAGATATTAAGAAGAGGTGGCAAGAATACACAGAAGAACTATACAAAAAAGATCTTCACGACCCAGATAATCACGATGGTGTGATCACTCATCTACAGCCAGACATCCTGGTATGTGAAGTCAAGTGGGCCTTAGAAAGCATCACTACAAAGCTAGTGGAGGTGATGGAATTCCAGTTGAGCTGTTTCAAATTCTGAAAGATGATGCTGTGAAAATGCTGTACTCAATATGCCAGCAAATTTGGAAAACTCAGCAGTGGCCACGGGACTGGAAAAGGTCAGTTTTCATTCCTATCCCAAAGAAAGGCAATGCCAAAGAATGCTCAAACTACTGCACAATTGCACTCATCTCACATGCTAGTAAAGTAATGCTCAAAATTCTCCAAGCCAGGCTTCAGCAATACGTGAACCGTGAACTTCCTGATGTTCAAGCTGGTTTTAGAAAAGGCAGAGGAACCAGAGATCAAATTGCCAACATCTGCTGGATCATGGAAAAAGCAAGAGATTTCCAGAAAAACATCTATTTCTGCTTTGTTGACTACGCCAAAGCCTTTGATTGTGTGGATCACAATAAACTGTGGAAAATTCTGAAAGAGATGGGAATACCAGACCACCTGACCTGCCTCTTGAGAAATCTGTATGCAGATCAGGAAGCAACAATTAGAACTGGACATGGAACAACAGACTGGTTCCAAATAGGAAAAGGAGTATGTCAAGGCTGTATATTGTCACCCTGCTTATTTAACTTATAAGCAGTGTACATCATGAGAAATGCTGGGCTGGAGGAAGCACAAGCTGGAATCAAGATTGCCGGGAGAAATATCAATAACCTCAGATATGCAGATGACACCACCCTTATGGCAGAAAGTGAAGAGGAATTGAAAAGCCTCTTGATGAAAGTGAAAGTGGAGAGTGAAAAAGTTGGCTTAAAGCTCAACATTCAGAAAACGAAGATCATGGCATCTGGTCCCATCACCTCATGGCAAATAGATGGGGAAACCGTGGAAACAGTTTCAGAGTTTATTTTTTGGGGGCTCCAAAATTACTGCAGATGGTGACTGCAACCATGAAATTAAAAGACCCTTACTCCTTGGAAGAAAAGTTATGACCAATCTAGACAGCATATTCAAAAGCAGAGACATTACTTTGCCGACTAAGGTCTGTCTAGTCAAGGCTATGGTTTTTCCTGTGGTCATGTATGGATGTGAGAATTGGACTGTGAATAAGGCAGAGCGCCGAAGAATTGATGCTTTTGAACTGTGGTGTTGGAGAAGACTCTTGAGAGTCCCTTGGACTGCGAGGAGATCCACGCAGTCCATTCTGAAGGAGATCAGCTGTGGGATTTCTTTGGAAGGAATGATGCTAAAGCTGAAACTTCAGTACTTTGGCCATTTCATGCGAAGAATTGACTCATTGGAAAAGACTCTGATGTTGGCGGGGTGGTGGGGGGGGCAGGAGGAAAGGGACGACAGAGGATGAGATGGCTGGATGGCATCACTGACTCGATGGACATGAGTCTGAGTGAACTCCGGGAGTTGGTGATGGACAGGGAGGCCTGGCGTGCTGGGATTCATGGGGTCACAAAGAGTCGGACATGACCTAGCGACTGAAATGAACTGAACTGAACTGTCCTGAACTGTCATACGTAGCTTTTATTATGTTGAGGTATGTTCCATCTATTCCTGCTTTCTGGAGAGTTTTTATCATAAATGGATGTTGAATTTTGTCAAAGGTCTTCTCTGCATCTATTGAGATAATCATATGGCTTTTATTTTTCAATTTGTTAATGTGGTGTATTACATTGATTGATTTGCGGATATTGAAGAATCCTTGCATCCCTGGGATAACGCCCACCTGGTCATGGTGTATGATCTTTTTAATGTGTTGTTGGATTCTGATTACAAGAATTTTGTTAAGGATTTTTGCATCTATGTTCATCAGTGATATTGGCCTGTAGTTTTCTTTTTTGTGGCATCTTTGTCAGGTTTTGGTATTGCGGTGATGGTGGCCTCATAGAATGAGTTTGGAAGTTTACCTTCCTCTGCAATTTTCTGAATTTTCTGGAAGATTTTAAGTAGGGTAGGTGTTAGCTCTTCTCTAAATTTTTGGTAGAATTCAGCTGTGAAGCCGTCTGGTCCTGGGCTTTTGTTTGCTGGAAGATATTTGATTACAGTTTCAATTTCTGTGCTTGTGATGGGTCTGTTAAGATTTTCTTATTTATTTATTTATTATTAGATATTCTAATTTAGAAAATAATATTATTATTTATTATTATAAGATTTTATTATTATTAGTTCTTATTTAGAAAATCTTAAGATTTTCTATTTCTTCCTGGTTCAGTTTTGGAAAGTTGTACTTTTCTAAGAATTTGTCCATTTCTTCCAAGTTGTCCATTTTATTGCCATATAGTTGCTGGTAGTAGTCTCTTATGATCCTTTGTATTTCTGTGTTGTCTGTTGTGATCTCTCTATTTTCATTTCTAATTTTGTTAATTTGATTTTTCTCTCTTTGCTTCTTGATGAGTCTGGCTAATGGTTTGTCAATTTTATTTATCTTCTCAAAGAAACAGCTTTTGACTTTTTTGATTTTTGCTATGGTGTCATTTGTTTCTTTCACATTTATTTCTGCCCTAATTTTTAAGATTTCTTTCCTTCTACTAACCCTGGGGTTCTTCATTTCTTTCTTTTCTAGTTGCTTTAGGTGTAGAGTTAGGTTATTTATTTGACTTT
>NW_024072889.1:0-4728 GCF_014754425.2 Oryx dammah
ACACATATATATGGAATTTAGAAAGATGGTAACAATAACCCTGTATGCGAGACAGCAAAAGAGACACAGATGTATAGAGCGGGCTTTTAGACTCTGTGGGAGAGGGAGAGGGTGGGATGATTTCGGAGAATGGCATTGAAACATGTATAATATCAGCTAAGAAACAAATCGTCAGTCTATGTTCGACACAGGATACAGGATGCTTGGGGCTGGTGCACTGGGATGATCCAGAGAGATGATATGGGGTGGGAGGTGGAAGGGGGGTTCAGGATTGGGAACTTATGTACATCAGTGGCAGATTCATGTCAATGTATGGCAAAACCAATATCAGTATTGTAAAGCAAAATAAAGAAAAAATAAAAATAAAAAAAAAAGAAAGAGAAGTAAGCTCCTAATAAAGTTAAAGCTTGAACATGTAGAAAGAAACTTAAAATTTACATTTACCATTGGTGAAATTTGAACCTAGGATCCTTCTTGTGTTAAACAGTGACCATATTAGTTCCTGCCCAAATTTCTCCACAGAGTTTATTTCAAGAATCCAATAAGAAAACATATGTGATAATAAAGCTGCAAAGTCTCAGAACTTAAGTATGTTAGAAGTGATTAATTATTGAATGATTAAAGCAAAATCAGAGGAGCATAATTTGGAATGAAAAATGATATAAAATCTTTCTATCTTAACTATGGTAAGAAGAAGACACATAGGAATTAAAAGTTGGCAGCTTTAACTATTGTGTTTATTCTTTGTTGTTCTAATGAAAGGCAATCTTCTTTCATATCTCTCAACAGGAGATGAGTAAATTCAATAGGATACTTGATACTTTTCTATGAAAATTACATCTGTATCACCTTTTAGCATCTTACACCAAGATTATTAGTTTCATTTCAGAACGATAAAAGAGGATGCAGCCTCTTGTGTTCCTGACAGAGCTGGGTAAAGACTCATCTCCAATTGCTGATCTCTGTGAGGTGAGCCTGAAGTGTTTCTACAGAGCAGAATAATCTTAGGAAAGCGTATTTCCATTTAGTGTTTGGGGATCAGGTGAAGGTATACCATTCTTCTGTTCTACTCTCTGGAGTCTTAACTAGCATTGTCATTTGGGGAAAACATTTGCCAGTTAGTCTTAAACATAAAATGTTATTTGCATAAGGAACATTTTCAACTGCTCTTGAGGGGGAAAATGTAGCCTAGTGTTTTTTTTTTTTTTTTATCATGCTTAAGCATCATGATGGTGCTTAACAGCCTGTAAGAGGAGCTCATGGTGGGAGAGTTGGAGTTGCTCAGCTTGGAAAAGGAAAGTCAGATCAAGAAAGTTCTAGACACTCACTGGATGCCTGCTATATTGGTTATATTTGTCCTAGTATAAAGGAAAAACAGTCATACTGGGAGCTTCAAAATGAGTCAATATCTTCAAGAATTTAAGGCAATGGCAGCTGCCAGGGAAAATGATATAATGCAGAGTAACCACAGAAAGAAGTCACTGGGGAGAATATACCCAGGCTAGAGTCAACCTCAATAATTGGCTTTTGTATATATTTCATGAAAAAAACATTTTTTTTCAATATTTAAAAGAAAATGGAGCAAAGAGAAATCAAATAGGAATGAAGGAAAGAATTTCAAGGTTTATAGTAAAAAAGAGGCCTTGACAAAGGTCAAAGATGGCATTGCCTAAGTTCTGGAGTAGAAATATTAGGAGTCTGGAGAGGAACTTCTCATCTTCATTTCGGAGGCAGGTTTAATTGTTGGGGGGTTACCAGGAGAAACCAAAATGAGCCATACAGTACAGAAGGGCCTAGAGATGAAGACCATCACTGCTCCAGCACAGTGGGGCCTGTCCTCAGTGAGAACGCTGCTCCTCTTTCCAGGTTCTGTCTCCTGAGGATCTCAAAGTAAAAACTACTGAGCTATCAAACAGAACTCTGTCCTTCTCAGATGACTCAATGCCAATACTAGGGTTGGTTTTCTTTTTGGCCTGGATACAGATTTCTCTTTGGAGAAGGTTGTTCTAATAAGGAGAGGTAGAGATACATAGTAATAAGGGCAGCAAAACAAAGGGTCTTTATTCACTGGTGGGGGTGGAGGGGTGGTTTGGCAGGAAATCTGGCTTATGTGTTTCAGCAAACTTCAGCCTGGCTTATGTTCAAATAATATCCAGAATCAATGGTCTTCAAATTTCTTGGAACTTGGCACTGGTACTACCGAATTATTTATTATTTTCACTAGTTTCCATTGCCTTTTTCAGTATTTATTAGTAAAACCTGCTTGTTTTAAAGATAGGTAGCAAGTTAATAAAGAAATGAAGTGTTCTCAATTTTTTCACTGACTGTTAGAAGGAATTAGTTTGTATTGACTTTGCAGAGTGGTGAAAGATGATTATGCACAGCTCTTCCAGCTTTGCAACGTGACCCATGTTGGCAGCTTGAAGGCTACAGTGAGAGTATTCACACCAAAGAAATTGGGAAATGCGAGAAACCGGTGTTTCCCCCTAAGAGACTGCGAGCCGGTTCTTAAATGTTTACCAGCTCACAGCTGATGATAAGTGATGGCAGCTAGAAGGGATCCGATATGTCAATTATCAAAGCCTGCAGTCAAATTGAGGCTGCTGATGGAAAGATGGCTCAGTCCAGTAAATAATCTAAAAAATGTTTAACATAGGAGAGTATTCTTCAAATACCAATAAACAAATGAACAGATAAATTCAACTAAGACAGTGGCTAATTACATAATTATAAGAAGAAAGTCAATGCTTGTCCTTTTATTGCACTTATGCTCTCATTTAGCAGTCTACAGAGTATAGACAGCAATATCATCGTTGTTACAAGTGTAAAACTAATCATACTGAAAGTCATTATTTTCCATACTTTACAGGAGAGCAATCTTAAGCTGTGGAGAAGGAAATGGCAACCTACACCAGTATTCTTACCTGGGAAATCTCATGAACAGAGGAGCCTTGTAGGCTATAGTCCATGTGATTGCAAAACAGTCAGACATGACTTAGCGGCTAAACAACGACAAACAAATCTTAGTCTGACTGAGGTTAAATGATGACCAAGATCAGCTAGCTGGTATATAACAAACAAGAGTGGCATTTTTCAGTTTATTTTCAAATTATTTGAGGACAGAGGATATTATCTACATTACAACTCAAATGTTCTCCTGGAAATCAACTGTTTTATATAGTACTGTTCTCAGCTCACTCTATTTTCTAAGGTATGTGTGAGGAAATGAGCCACAGCCCTAAGCTCAGCAATTGCTCAGCTTCATTGAGGTTCCACGCTGGTTATCCACCAGATGTTTAGTGTTATCTCCCTACTGAAGGTTGTGACAAAACCCCAGAGTGTAAAATGACGACAATCCGTCAACCAGTCATCATTATGTATATATATATATTTTTTTTTCTTTTTCCATTATTCTCTACCTTATGTTACTGTTTTTAGTGTGTGAATTGTTCATTGTTTATTTCTGCTCATTTCTTTCATCACTATTTTTAATTTTAATGACATTCAACTGCTGAGAATACTCTAGAACAAAGCTATACTTTTTACCAGTAAAGAGAAAGATGGCAAGGCAGGTCCATTATTCTGAGAAACCCAGAAGTAAGAATGCTTTACCATCAACAGCAGGAAGTGTGATGGGTGCCCCAATTTGTATTCTAATCCCATCAGATTGTTGCTTGAAATTATGATAGAAGGGTTATTTATCCACTAAAACTCTCACACTTTAATTGAAAAAGGTTGAATTTGAGTGATTCTGCAAGCAACTAGATTTTAGTTGAGTACTTAGAAACATGAAACGTTAAACTATTATCTCCTTTTTTGTTCTTGTCTACTCTTTCTAAATCTAATTCAATAAATCAATAGACCTTATTAACCAAAATTAAATACCAGCTACGTACAATCCATACAAACATGAACATATCAACAAAAGTCCTATCCTAAAGGAGTTCATGGTTGGGCCCCAAGAGGATGATAAATAAAATTATTTATAACAAAATGTGGTAACAAACACATTAGAGATAGGTATACGATGACTATATGACTATGGAATAACAGAAAATGAAATGATTAATTTTCAGCAGGAACTTAGAAAGTCTTACAAAACTAATGATATTTTAACTGGACTTTGAATTATGAAAGCATTTTTTATATTTGCAAAGTTAAGAATGGTGTTCTGCATACTAAGTGAAATATGAATAAAAGTCACAGAGGGAATGAATGTTGTTCTGATAAAATAGCATACAGTCGATTTGCTACAATGGTAGCAGATAAGGATTAAAAATTTAGTAAAAGAGAAAATGTGATGAAGTTTGAATGCTGGGCTAACTTTGCAGAAATTTATCTAATAGGTGGTGTTGGGCCAGTTGGAAATTTTATTTTATTTTATTTTACTTTACAATACTATATTGGTTTTGCCATACATCAACATGAATCTGCCATGGGTGTACATGAGTTCGCAATCCTGAGCCTCCCTCCCACCTCCCTCCCTATACCATCTCTCTGGGTCATCCCAGTGCACCAGCCCCAAGCATCCTGTATCCTGCATTGAACATAGACTGGCGATTCATTTCTTACATGATAGTATACAAGTTTTAATGCCATTCTCCCAAATCATCCCACCCTCTCCCTCTCCCTCAGAGTCCAAAAGATTGTTCTATACATCTGTGTCTCTTTTGCTGTCTCACATACAGGGTTATTGTTACCATCTTTCTAAATTCCATATATATGTGT
>NW_024072890.1:0-959 GCF_014754425.2 Oryx dammah
ACCCCAAACCTGAACCTCTAATCCCAATCCCCAAACCCCAAACCCCTTAACCCGAACTCCAAACCCCATACCTCAAACCCAAACCACAAAGCCCTAAACTGAACCCTGAACCCCAAACCCCAAATCCCAACCCGAACCACGAACCCCTAAACCGAACCCCAAACCCTGATTCCAAACCCCTAACCCAAACCTCAAAACCAAAACCCCTAACCCAAACCCCTAGCCCCTAACCCTAACCGCATACCCTAAACCCCAAACCTCGAGCCCCAAACCCCAAACTCGAATCACGAAACCCTAACCCTAACCGTGAACCACTTACCCGAACCCCAAACCCGAAATGTGAAACCCTAACCTGAAACCCAAACCCCAAACCCCTAACCCCTAATCCGAACAACAAACCCCTAACCCGAACATTGAACCCCAAACCCCAAACCTTGAACCTCAACCCCTAACCTGAACCACGAACCCCTAACCTGAACCCCAAACCCCTAAACCCTAACCCAAACCACGAACCCTTAAACTGAATCTCAAACCCCAGGCCCAAACCCTGAACCCAAAACCCGAAGCTCAAACCCCAACCCCAAACTCCAAACCCATTCCCAAACCCCTAACCTGAAGCGCAAACCCCTAATCTGAACTCCAAAACCCAAACCCTGAACCCGAACAGCGAAACCCAAATCCCAAACCTCAAACCCCAAACCCCAAACCTGAACTGCGAACCCCTAACCCGTACCGTGAATCACTAACCCGAACTGTGAACCCCAAACCCCAAACAAACCCCAAACCCCAAACGTGAACCAAAAACCCCAAACCTGAACTGTGAAGCCCAAACCCCTAACCCCAAACCTTGAAGCCCAAACACCAAACCCAAACCGCGAACCCCAAAACCAAAACTTGAATGCCAAGACCCCAAACCTGAACTGTGAACCCTAATCCCCAAACCTCTAACCCCAAACCCC
>NW_024072890.1:1059-1495 GCF_014754425.2 Oryx dammah
GAACCCCTAACCCCAAACCACTAACCCAAACCCCGAAACCCAAACCCATAACCCCAAACCCAAACCCCAAACTCGAACCTCAAACCATGAACCCAGAACCCCTAACCTGAACCCCAAACACCAAACCTGAACCGTGAACCCCTAGCCTAAACCCCAAACGACTAACCAAAACCAGAACCCCTAAACCGGACCACAAACTCAGAACCCGAAACCCCTAACTTGAACACCAAACCCCGAACACCAAAGCCCTAACCCCAACTGCAAACCCTTAACCCGAACCCCAAACCCCTAAGCAGAACCCCAAACCCCAAATCCCAAACCCCTAACTGGAACTGCAAACCCCAAACCCCAAACCACAAAATCACAAACCCCTAACACAAACCCGGAACCCCAAACCCTGAATCCAAAACTCCTAACCTGAACCCCAAACCCCTAA
>NW_024072890.1:1595-4728 GCF_014754425.2 Oryx dammah
CCAAACCCCGATCCCTGAACCCCAGACCCGAACCCCAAACCCCAAACCCCAAACACGGAACCCCAAACCCGAACACCGAACCCCAAACCCCAAACACCTAACCTGAACCCCAGCCCCAAACCTGTAATCCCTAAACCAAACCCCAAACCCCGAGCCCGAACCCCTAACGTGAACTCCAAACCCAACCCCCAAATAGCAAACACCGAACCCCTAACCCGAACCCTGAACCCTAAACCCCGAACCCCCAACCCGAACCCCAAACCCAAACCCAAAATCCAAACCCCTAATCCTTAACCCGAACCGCAAACCCCTAAACCGAATCCCAAACCCCAAACCCCAACACCTAACCTGAATCGCAAACCCCTAAACCGAACCCCAAACCCCAGCTCCAAACTCTGAACATAAAACCCCAAACCTTGATCCCCGAACCGCAAATTCCGAACCCCGTCCCCAAACCCCTAACCCGATCCGTGAACCCCTAATCCACACTCCTAACTCCAAACCCGAACCACGAACCCCTAACCCGAACTTCGAACCCCTAACTCAAACCCCAAACTCCAAACCCGAACCACGAACCCCAAACTCCAAACCGGAACAGTGAACCCCAAACCCCAAACTCCAAACCCGAACTGCAAACCCCAAACTCCAAACTTTGAACCCCAAACTCTAAACCCGAACTGCAAACCCCAAACCCCTAACCCCAAACCCCAACCTCGAGCCCCAAACCCTAAACCTGAACCGTGAACCCCAATCCGCAAACCTCGAACCCCAAACCCCTAACCCATACCACTAACCCCTAACCCAAACCGCAAACCCCTAAACCAAACCCCAAACCCAAACCGTGAACCCCAAACCCCAAATCCCTAATCTGAACCCCAAACCCAAACCGTGATCCCCTAACCCGAACCCCAAACTCCAACCCGAATTGTGAATCTGAACCCCAAACCCAAACCGCGTACCCCAAACCCTGAACCTGAAGCCTAACAAGTTGGGGGGATGCCTGAACCCTAACCCCAACCCTAACAATAAAACCCTAACATAAAAATAAACATTTCTGGCGTAAGCCCCGCCCCCTAAAAGAAAAAGGTTGACGCTTGGGATTCGAACTCTTGACCTACAGGACCAGCTTACCTAGCCACCAGCCTCTTTGCTTAACCGCTATGCTACAGAGGCTCTGTGAATCACTATGTGCTCCCGGGCCCTCTTCAAGCCTCGGCCCGCCAGAGCAGGCTAATAGAGAACTATGGGCCCTATTAGCGCTCACTGTAAGCCGTAACCCTAACAGTAACCCGAACCCAGAGCCTGACCGTGACCCGAACCCTAACCCTAAGAAGAGGGGTGGGTTCCCCGAACCCTAATCCTAACCCCGAAGCTGAACCCTAACCCTAAGAAGTGGGGTGTTTGCCTGAACCCGAACCCTAATCCTATCAAGTGGGGGGGGGGTTGCCCGAATCCTAACCCTAACAATAAACCTCTAAAATAAAAATAAACTTTTATGGTCTTAGCCCTGCCTCTTGCAGTCCCCCGCCCCCTAAAAGCAAAAGGGTTAAACTCAGGGCTTGAACTCCTAACCTACAGGCCTCAGTCTGCAAAAGCTAGCTGCCAGCCTAACCGCTACACTACGGAGGTTTGCTCACGCTAGTCTGCCTCCCGAGCCCTCTTCAAGCCTTGACGCGCCGGATTTGGTTGTACGTGGGGGTGGGGCGCACCGTGAGCGCGTCGGGGGCGGGACGAACCTGGGCGGCTTGTCAGGGGCGCGGCTCACGTGAGCATGTCTGGGGCGGGGTGAACATGGCAGCGCGTCGGGGCCAGGGCTTCCCAGCTGTGCTCTCAGGGCTCGCCATTGCAGCTGGGAATGCTCATTTCGTGGGCTCCTGGGTCTCCGCCGATCGGCATCCAGCGAGCAGAGCGGAGGGGCGTGGACCACAGGTAAGGGAACTGGGACTCGGCGGAGCAGGGAACCACGTATTCCGCCCTCTTTGTTTGCACAGTCTCGGAGCCCACTAACATGGCGGTCGCAGAAAAGCCTGCCTTTGGGGTCAAGGCTTTTACCGCTTTACCCCTGCGCATAAAGCTCAGACCCGCGCGCTTTTCCCAAGCAGCCTAGTGTATTGCTTCCTACAGGTCTGGAGAGGATAACAGGCAGGAAGGCCAGGGGTCTCCAGACGGAGAAAATAGACTGCAAGTGTCAGACGTTTTTTTTTCCTCTCTCTTAAGAGGCAGGAGGAGACAAACAGGTGTTGCATTTTTTTCTCCATCTTGATACAAATTTAAAAGGTTTCTCTGAAAATTCTGTGTTACCATGACGACTCCTGGCTCCACCTGAATTTAACCTTTCTCAAACCTTGAGCTAAGCAATGCATTTTTTTTAATGGACATGTTTGTCTTAAGGTACATTAATGTACTATGTATTTACCCAAGACTCTGTCTTCAGGTCAGTTCCCCTTAAAGGCTCAGAAACGACTTGACAAACCAGTATGTTTTACTCATACCTTGTTCTCTTAATCTATGTGAATGAAACTATATATTTGCTTGGAAATCTGCCTTTCTTCAAGATTCATGTCCATCATTTTATGGCCTGGGATGACTCACCTGCTGCCAATGTTATCTCAATGCATGCTGTGGGTGAGGGGCCTGGTGCCATTCTCTGAGACATTGTCTTTCTTTCATTAGCAGACTGCTAGTGGCTGTACAACATCTGGCTAAAGACTAGCAGGGAGTACTCTTTCTTCCCCCTTCTGATATCTACATCAGCAGCTTTCTCTATCTCTTTTATACTTTAATACAACTTTTCAACACAAAACCTCTGAGCCATCAAGCTTTTGTGGTTTAGCAACCGCCTTTCAGCCTTTTGTAATTCATATTGAATCTTCATTTCAGATTGAAGATGCATTCCATGGTATTGCCAACTGAAGTCTTTTCATCGCTGTGGAGTATCTGTCCATGTCTTTAGGGTATTTTTCAGCAATCATGTATAATTTCCAGTGTGCCAGTCTTGTCATCCTCATTACATCCATGGCAAAGTCTTTTATTCATGTTGACATGATTGAAAGGGAATTGTTTGTTTAAATTCCTGTTCAGATTGTTATTTGCTAGTGTATACAGATAACACTGTGTCATCATTCATTTTTAT
>NW_024072891.1:0-4728 GCF_014754425.2 Oryx dammah
AAATAAGTAGTTAATTGAATATTGCACATCCTGAGTCGTATTGGGGACTTTTTAGTGACACACTTTCTGCATCAAGTATCTGACCAGGCCTTCCCCGGTGGCTCAGCTGGTAAAGAATCCGCCTGCAGTGCCAGAGATCTGGGTTTGATCCCTGAGTTGGGAAGATACTTTGGAGGAGGGCATGGCAACCGAGTCCAGTTCTTGCCTGGAGATTCTCCACGGACAGAGGAGCCTGGTGGGCTACAGTCCATGGGGTCACAAAGAGTCAGAGATGACTGAGGGGCTAAACCTTTCACCCCCAAAGTAGCCACCAACACTCCTGGCGCCCATCTCAGATACTATAAGAAGGTTCCATGCAGAATCAGAATAGATAAACAAAGGCCCAGCTGTCCTAGGAGCGCTCAGCCTAGGGGAGACGCAGAAAACCTGCAGGTGAGAGAAGGCTATAGACCCGGGATCATCAAGCAAAGGTCCAGACGCCGGATCCAGCTGGCCTCTGTCGTTTGTACGGCCTGGGAGTCCAGACTGGTTTTTACATTTTTAAATGGTTGGGGGAAACATAAAAAGACGACTCCTCTTTTGTGACACATGGCTAATACGCAAAATTCAAAATTCAGTATTCATGAATAAGGTTTTATTAGGACACAACCACACTAGTTTTTTAAAGTATTAATTATGCATTTATTTGGCTGCTCAAGGTCGTGGCTGTAGCCCGTGAGATCTTTGCTGCAGCACGCCAGGCCTCCCTGTCCATCACCAACGCCCGGAGTCCATCCAGACCCATGTCCATTGAGTCGGTGATGCCATCCAACCATCTCATCCTCTCTCGTCCCTTTCTCTTCCTGCCTTCAATCTTTCCCATCATCAGGGTCTTTTCAAATGAGGTAGCTCTTTGTATCAGATGGCCGAAGTATTGGAGTTTCAGCTTCAACATCAGTCCAGCCCCCCCAAACCACATCTATTTGTTTGTAGGTGAGTGAAAGTTGCTCAATCATATCTGACTCTTTGCAACTCCATGGACTGTAGCCAGCCAGGCTCCTCTGTCCATGGGATTTCCCCAGGCCACGAATCCTGGAACGGGCTGCCATTTCCTCCTCCAGGGGATCTTCTTGACCCAGGGATTGAACCCTGGCCTCCCGTGCGGCAGGTGAATCTTTAGGTCTGAGCCAGCAGGGAAGCCCACTTGTCTGTAGGTAGTCAGACCGCTTCTGCCCCATAAGGTTGGAGCTGCATAGCCGGGAAGGAGACCAGAGGGTCCAGTACAGAGCATACCGATAAAGTGGCGGCCCCTATGGAAAAAGCTTCGTGGCCCTGCTGTGGGCCAGTGAGATCACGGGAAGGAGACCAGAGGGCCCAGTACAGAGCATACCGATAAAGTGGCCCCTGATGAGGAAGCCGCGCGTGCCCCTGCTGTGGGCCAGTGAGATCACACAGAGTCATCAGAGTCCTCTTTACAAACTCGGTTGTCATTTGCTCTAACACAGAGTTAAGGAAATAAAAGCACCACAGGAAATTATATCCAGTCTAACATTGATTATGTAAAAGCACAGTGAGTCAATTACTATAAAGAAATATGTGTCGATGTTAACAGCACTTGACTTTAGATTAAAATTGCACAATTCTATCTGTCCCACCCCCACTTCTCCATGCTTTGAGGGGATGACTATAAACTAGAAAATCAAAAGAAAGGAATGAAAACTCTCTTAGATGAAACTGATTTGTGTGACAATCTGTTCGATTATTTCTACACTTTGGTACTGGTATATTAGTTAAACAGGAACTTATGTTTTTATCATCTGTAGATACTGGCTCTGAAAACCATATCAAGTTAACTCTGTCTCTAAAAATTCATATAACACATATTTTTGTGAAAATAACTTATCATTAAGCTGCATTTAATAAAAATCAAAGTACAGTCTAATTCAAGCATATCCGTATCTCATGGGTAAAGTGAATGTTGACAGCTCACAGTTATTTTGCTGAACTGGGAAAGGCGACACTAATGACTTAGCTACAAACTGTAAGTTAAAAATTTGGAATGCTGTCTTTGGAGTTAACGCATCTGAGGTTTCAGATGATTTACTTAACTGTTTAGTTATCTATGGAGAAAATCCATTTATATAAATACTAACTTTATGGTAAGAATTTTCCAATTTTACTGGTTTTTTTTTTAATGGAAAAGGATAGAAAAAAATGAAAGTTAAGCTCCTTGCTATAAGCTATTTAGCTTAATTTATTTCCTTGCTATAATTCAAGTAAACTCAGAATGATATAGTTCCAACATACATTTAGCTATATGACAATGAAATACAGAGGTGTGCCCAAGATGAACAAAGATGTACACACATGTGCATATATTCAAGGCCAAGGAACTCTACAGATTTATGTATGATTAATTTAAGTTAAAAGAATTGTACCTTACAGATATTTCTTTTTTTGGTCAGATCAAGATTTGTATTGTCAGTAATTTTGTAAATGGCTATCCAGAGAGGACATTTGTTATTGGCTAGGGTGATGGATTAGGCCATTTTGGTCATTCTACATTTACAAAGCATTTGTTTGCCTTGAAGCAAATAGAAACAGGCTTTCAAATCATTAGAAAGCCAGGTATATTTGCAACGAAATACACGATGAACAGAACTTTGGAGAGCCGACTAAGAATAGATGGCCCTAAGGAAAGATGATCCTTCTTCCAAAATACACTCACCCCTCCCAATTATCATGCTTTAAGTCTCCTTTACAATGTCTCAATTCTGTTTTGTGAAATTGAAAAGCACAGTGTTTTGGCTGGGAGGTAAATATATCAAGAAATGGAACAAGCTGTAGTCCAAATGGTCTTTGCAAATAACTCAAGAGATAAGCCCTGTGAATGAAAGATATTAAGTTACACTCAGCTGTGCAGCTATGTTGTAAGGGAGATCACTAGTCTGCAAAATTAACTCATCAATATGCTGATTTTGTTGTTTCCTTATCTTATTAGGCCAGGGATGAAAATGCTTGGTACATAGGACAGTACGCCCCCTCTACATTTGGGAATCTCTTTTTCACTGAACTTGAATAAAAACTAGAATTCTCAACAATCAGCCCAAAGAGCTACTACCTTCCGCTGAAGTTAGCCCCCAGGACAGAAGGGAAGCCTGCGTTTCCCGCCAGCTCCTCCGGGACAGGGCTTCGCCCATCACCCATCTGCCCCTGGATGGGTTCCTATTAGCAAGAGCTAACGCTAAAGCCGTTCTTACCATCCACCAAGATATTTTCTGAAAGCTGTCGTGAATTAACAGTGGGAATTTCACAGATGAAAGCACGGGTCCTGTAAGTGTAGTTACTGTACCCAAGGCACATCACCGCGCAGTCAGAACCAGAACTCAAACGGGAATCCCAGCCTGGCTTCCGCAGCTGGGCAGCTTCCTCCTGGCTTGCATAGCACCTCCCCAGCACCTGGTAGTTGATTCTTCAGTGTTGAAAGACAGACAAGAGCTCTGAAGATGCTTCCCTAGTGGGAGGAGGCACGGAGCATTGGCAGCTGGCTCTCTACCGCTAGTGCCAGCTGGGAAGCCCTACAGAAAGTTTAGCAGCACTGATATACGTATAAGTATCTTTATGTCTACACACTAGTGTTAGTGCTCCATTGCTCAGTCGTTACCAGGTCTTTGGGACCCTGTGGACTGTAGCCCACCAGGCTCCTCTGTCCATGGGAGTCTCCAGGCAAGAACACTGGAGTGGGTTGTCTTCCAGGGGATCTTCCCGGCCCAGGGAAGAGAACCCACGCCTCCTGCGTTTCCTGTGTCTCCTGCATTTCAGGGAGATTCTTTACCCGCTGAGCCATCGGGGAGGCCTCACTCATGTGTGAAACAGACAGCTAGTGGGAAGCTGCTGTATAACACGGGGAGCTCAGCTCTGTGCTCTGTGCTGACCTAGAGGGGTGGGATGGGGGATACGAGAGAGGCTTAAGAGGGAGAGAACAGGTATACTTACAGCTGATTCATGTTGTTGTACAGCAGAGACTACCCCACATTATAAAGCAATTATGTGTGTGTATGTGATTAGTCATGTCTGACTCTTGTGACCCCATGGACTATAGCCTGGAAGCCTCCTCTGTCCATGGAATTTTCCAGGCAAGAATACTGGAGTGAGTTGCCATTTCCTTCTCTGTAAAGCAATTCTATTCTAATTAAATTCTGTTAAGTTTAATAACCACATGCTTCTAATAGTTCCTCATTGTCCAACCCACCCCAACCTCCATTTAATGCCTTTCTAGCCATCACTCTTGTTCTCTGGAAGCAACAGCATCAGTTGCGCATTAACTACCATTCATCATAATGAATTAATTTCCATTGGTTATCTAACCTTTTGAAATGTTTTCTCTTTAAAGGATCAGTTAAATTTTAAACTGAGATGTACACACATGTGCATATATTCAAGACCAAGGAACTCTACAGATTTATGTATGATTAAGTTAAAAAAAATTGTACCTTACAGATTTTTTAAAATTGATTACTGTCAGGAATTACAATCAGGAATTGATAACTAATGACAGGAAAGAATGTTGGAGGGCCAAGACACCTTCTAAAGTTCTCACCTAAAGGCAGTTCCTACTTCACGTGACCCATGACTTATGAGGGGAGAAGAGCCAAGATACCAGGACCTGGAGCAATTTTAGGAGCTCACAAAAGTGTTTTAAATGGTTATGAAATCAGAAAGAACAAACTATATTTCTAGCTCAAGACT
>NW_024072892.1:0-4727 GCF_014754425.2 Oryx dammah
AAATAAGTAGTTAATTGAATATTGCACATCCTGAGTCGTATTGGGGACTTTTTAGTGACACACTTTCTGCATCAAGTATCTGACCAGGCCTTCCCCGGTGGCTCAGCTGGTAAAGAATCCGCCTGCAGTGCCAGAGATCTGGGTTTGATCCCTGAGTTGGGAAGATACTTTGGAGGAGGGCATGGCAACCGAGTCCAGTTCTTGCCTGGAGATTCTCCACGGACAGAGGAGCCTGGTGGGCTACAGTCCATGGGGTCACAAAGAGTCAGAGATGACTGAGGGGCTAAACCTTTCACCCCCAAAGTAGCCACCAACACTCCTGGCGCCCATCTCAGATACTATAAGAAGGTTCCATGCAGAATCAGAATAGATAAACAAAGGCCCAGCTGTCCTAGGAGCGCTCAGCCTAGGGGAGACGCAGAAAACCTGCAGGTGAGAGAAGGCTATAGACCCGGGATCATCAAGCAAAGGTCCAGACGCCGGATCCAGCTGGCCTCTGTCGTTTGTACGGCCTGGGAGTCCAGACTGGTTTTTACATTTTTAAATGGTTGGGGGAAACATAAAAAGACGACTCCTCTTTTGTGACACATGGCTAATACGCAAAATTCAAAATTCAGTATTCATGAATAAGGTTTTATTAGGACACAACCACACTAGTTTTTTAAAGTATTAATTATGCATTTATTTGGCTGCTCAAGGTCGTGGCTGTAGCCCGTGAGATCTTTGCTGCAGCACGCCAGGCCTCCCTGTCCATCACCAACGCCCGGAGTCCATCCAGACCCATGTCCATTGAGTCGGTGATGCCATCCAACCATCTCATCCTCTCTCGTCCCTTTCTCTTCCTGCCTTCAATCTTTCCCATCATCAGGGTCTTTTCAAATGAGGTAGCTCTTTGTATCAGATGGCCGAAGTATTGGAGTTTCAGCTTCAACATCAGTCCAGCCCCCCAAACCACATCTATTTGTTTGTAGGTGAGTGAAAGTTGCTCAATCATATCTGACTCTTTGCAACTCCATGGACTGTAGCCAGCCAGGCTCCTCTGTCCATGGGATTTCCCCAGGCCACGAATCCTGGAACGGGCTGCCATTTCCTCCTCCAGGGGATCTTCTTGACCCAGGGATTGAACCCTGGCCTCCCGTGCGGCAGGTGAATCTTTAGGTCTGAGCCAGCAGGGAAGCCCACTTGTCTGTAGGTAGTCAGACCGCTTCTGCCCCATAAGGTTGGAGCTGCATAGCCGGGAAGGAGACCAGAGGGTCCAGTACAGAGCATACCGATAAAGTGGCGGCCCCTATGGAAAAAGCTTCGTGGCCCTGCTGTGGGCCAGTGAGATCACGGGAAGGAGACCAGAGGGCCCAGTACAGAGCATACCGATAAAGTGGCCCCTGATGAGGAAGCCGCGCGTGCCCCTGCTGTGGGCCAGTGAGATCACACAGAGTCATCAGAGTCCTCTTTACAAACTCGGTTGTCATTTGCTCTAACACAGAGTTAAGGAAATAAAAGCACCACAGGAAATTATATCCAGTCTAACATTGATTATGTAAAAGCACAGTGAGTCAATTACTATAAAGAAATATGTGTCGATGTTAACAGCACTTGACTTTAGATTAAAATTGCACAATTCTATCTGTCCCACCCCCACTTCTCCATGCTTTGAGGGGATGACTATAAACTAGAAAATCAAAAGAAAGGAATGAAAACTCTCTTAGATGAAACTGATTTGTGTGACAATCTGTTCGATTATTTCTACACTTTGGTACTGGTATATTAGTTAAACAGGAACTTATGTTTTTATCATCTGTAGATACTGGCTCTGAAAACCATATCAAGTTAACTCTGTCTCTAAAAATTCATATAACACATATTTTTGTGAAAATAACTTATCATTAAGCTGCATTTAATAAAAATCAAAGTACAGTCTAATTCAAGCATATCCGTATCTCATGGGTAAAGTGAATGTTGACAGCTCACAGTTATTTTGCTGAACTGGGAAAGGCGACACTAATGACTTAGCTACAAACTGTAAGTTAAAAATTTGGAATGCTGTCTTTGGAGTTAACGCATCTGAGGTTTCAGATGATTTACTTAACTGTTTAGTTATCTATGGAGAAAATCCATTTATATAAATACTAACTTTATGGTAAGAATTTTCCAATTTTACTGGTTTTTTTTTTAATGGAAAAGGATAGAAAAAAATGAAAGTTAAGCTCCTTGCTATAAGCTATTTAGCTTAATTTATTTCCTTGCTATAATTCAAGTAAACTCAGAATGATATAGTTCCAACATACATTTAGCTATATGACAATGAAATACAGAGGTGTGCCCAAGATGAACAAAGATGTACACACATGTGCATATATTCAAGGCCAAGGAACTCTACAGATTTATGTATGATTAATTTAAGTTAAAAGAATTGTACCTTACAGATATTTCTTTTTTTGGTCAGATCAAGATTTGTATTGTCAGTAATTTTGTAAATGGCTATCCAGAGAGGACATTTGTTATTGGCTAGGGTGATGGATTAGGCCATTTTGGTCATTCTACATTTACAAAGCATTTGTTTGCCTTGAAGCAAATAGAAACAGGCTTTCAAATCATTAGAAAGCCAGGTATATTTGCAACGAAATACACGATGAACAGAACTTTGGAGAGCCGACTAAGAATAGATGGCCCTAAGGAAAGATGATCCTTCTTCCAAAATACACTCACCCCTCCCAATTATCATGCTTTAAGTCTCCTTTACAATGTCTCAATTCTGTTTTGTGAAATTGAAAAGCACAGTGTTTTGGCTGGGAGGTAAATATATCAAGAAATGGAACAAGCTGTAGTCCAAATGGTCTTTGCAAATAACTCAAGAGATAAGCCCTGTGAATGAAAGATATTAAGTTACACTCAGCTGTGCAGCTATGTTGTAAGGGAGATCACTAGTCTGCAAAATTAACTCATCAATATGCTGATTTTGTTGTTTCCTTATCTTATTAGGCCAGGGATGAAAATGCTTGGTACATAGGACAGTACGCCCCCTCTACATTTGGGAATCTCTTTTTCACTGAACTTGAATAAAAACTAGAATTCTCAACAATCAGCCCAAAGAGCTACTACCTTCCGCTGAAGTTAGCCCCCAGGACAGAAGGGAAGCCTGCGTTTCCCGCCAGCTCCTCCGGGACAGGGCTTCGCCCATCACCCATCTGCCCCTGGATGGGTTCCTATTAGCAAGAGCTAACGCTAAAGCCGTTCTTACCATCCACCAAGATATTTTCTGAAAGCTGTCGTGAATTAACAGTGGGAATTTCACAGATGAAAGCACGGGTCCTGTAAGTGTAGTTACTGTACCCAAGGCACATCACCGCGCAGTCAGAACCAGAACTCAAACGGGAATCCCAGCCTGGCTTCCGCAGCTGGGCAGCTTCCTCCTGGCTTGCATAGCACCTCCCCAGCACCTGGTAGTTGATTCTTCAGTGTTGAAAGACAGACAAGAGCTCTGAAGATGCTTCCCTAGTGGGAGGAGGCACGGAGCATTGGCAGCTGGCTCTCTACCGCTAGTGCCAGCTGGGAAGCCCTACAGAAAGTTTAGCAGCACTGATATACGTATAAGTATCTTTATGTCTACACACTAGTGTTAGTGCTCCATTGCTCAGTCGTTACCAGGTCTTTGGGACCCTGTGGACTGTAGCCCACCAGGCTCCTCTGTCCATGGGAGTCTCCAGGCAAGAACACTGGAGTGGGTTGTCTTCCAGGGGATCTTCCCGGCCCAGGGAAGAGAACCCACGCCTCCTGCGTTTCCTGTGTCTCCTGCATTTCAGGGAGATTCTTTACCCGCTGAGCCATCGGGGAGGCCTCACTCATGTGTGAAACAGACAGCTAGTGGGAAGCTGCTGTATAACACGGGGAGCTCAGCTCTGTGCTCTGTGCTGACCTAGAGGGGTGGGATGGGGGATACGAGAGAGGCTTAAGAGGGAGAGAACAGGTATACTTACAGCTGATTCATGTTGTTGTACAGCAGAGACTACCCCACATTATAAAGCAATTATGTGTGTGTATGTGATTAGTCATGTCTGACTCTTGTGACCCCATGGACTATAGCCTGGAAGCCTCCTCTGTCCATGGAATTTTCCAGGCAAGAATACTGGAGTGAGTTGCCATTTCCTTCTCTGTAAAGCAATTCTATTCTAATTAAATTCTGTTAAGTTTAATAACCACATGCTTCTAATAGTTCCTCATTGTCCAACCCACCCCAACCTCCATTTAATGCCTTTCTAGCCATCACTCTTGTTCTCTGGAAGCAACAGCATCAGTTGCGCATTAACTACCATTCATCATAATGAATTAATTTCCATTGGTTATCTAACCTTTTGAAATGTTTTCTCTTTAAAGGATCAGTTAAATTTTAAACTGAGATGTACACACATGTGCATATATTCAAGACCAAGGAACTCTACAGATTTATGTATGATTAAGTTAAAAAAAATTGTACCTTACAGATTTTTTAAAATTGATTACTGTCAGGAATTACAATCAGGAATTGATAACTAATGACAGGAAAGAATGTTGGAGGGCCAAGACACCTTCTAAAGTTCTCACCTAAAGGCAGTTCCTACTTCACGTGACCCATGACTTATGAGGGGAGAAGAGCCAAGATACCAGGACCTGGAGCAATTTTAGGAGCTCACAAAAGTGTTTTAAATGGTTATGAAATCAGAAAGAACAAACTATATTTCTAGCTCAAGACT
>NW_024072893.1:0-462 GCF_014754425.2 Oryx dammah
CGCCAGGCCACAGGGCTGACAGCAGCCTCCGAGTCTACCAGGGGAGTCCAGTGATGGTGTCCAGCACTCACAGCCCTCACGGGTGACCTCCCTTAAGCAATTGCTTAAGGAACGTGACAGTACAGTGGACCTTGAAGCCCCTCCTCTTGGAAGTACATTTCAGTCAATGAAGGGCAGCTTGCCCCTGTTTTCCCACAGTCTATTTGAGCTGAGATGGAGCTTTACTTTTTATTTTTCTTCTTCTTTTTTTTTTAATTTTAGAGCTTTACACTTTAATGGCTGAGGAAAACCGAAAAGAATTTTATTTTCTGACGTGAAAATTGTGTGAAATTCAATTTTCGGAGTCCTTAAGTTGGAACAGGGACGTGCCAGTTTCTTTGGTTATTATCTCTGGCTGAAAACTTAATTAATCGCTGGTGATCATATTCGCAAAGCCTAAGTTATTTCTTTTTTGGCCCTTTA
>NW_024072893.1:562-4726 GCF_014754425.2 Oryx dammah
TTTCTTTGGATATTATCTCTGGCTGAAAACTTAATTAATCACCAGTGATCATATTCACAAAGCCAAGTTATTTCTTTTTTGGCCCTTTACAGAGTCTTCTTTAAATACTCTGTTCTGCTGGAAGTCTCCTAGCAGTCATATGGGAGAATAAAGTTTTGGTTTTGTTATAATATTTTCTTCTCTATTATATTCATTTTTCATTCTTTACTAATTTCATTCCTTCTTATCACTATAAGTTTGTTCGATTGCTCATCTTTACAACTTTTTGAGATAAGTATTTGTAACTCTCATTTCTCTTACATCTAATGCTATAAGCTTACCTTAATTTGTTGTTGTTGTTCAGTCCCTCAGTCATGTTGGACTCTTTGCAACCCCATGGACTGCATGCAGCACACCAGGCTTACCTGTCCTTCACTGTCTCCTGGAGTGTATGCTCAAACTCATGTGCACTGAGTTGGTGATACCATCCAAACATCTCATCCTTCGCTGCCCACTATTTCTCCTGCCCTCAGTCTTTCCCAGCATCGAGGTCTTTTCCAATGACTTGGCTTTTCACATCAGGTAGCCAGACTATTGGATCGTCAGCTTCAGCATCAGCCCTTCCAGTGAATATTCAGTGTTGATTTCCCTTAGGATTGACTGGTTGGACCTTGCTGTCCAAGGGGCTCTCAAGAGTCTTCTCCAACACCACAGTTCAAAAGCATCAATTCTTCGGCACTCCACCTTCTTTTTGGTACAGCTGTGACATCCATACATGACTGCCGGAGAAACCATAGCTGTGACTAGATGGACTTTGTCAGCAAAGAAATGTCTCTGCTTTTTAATATGCTATCTAGGTTTGTCATAGCTTTTCTTCCAAGGGCCACATATCTTTTAAGCTCATGGCTGCATTCACCATCCACAATCATTTTGGACCACGAGAAAATAAAGTCTGTTACTGTTTCCATTGTTTCTCCGTACGAATTTAACTGTGTCCCCCAATTTTTGCTGAATAGACTGTTCATTATCATTCACTTTCAAGTATATCCTAATATTCTCTTCTAAAGACCAGACTATACATTGTATGGGATTCCCCGGTCCCTCAACTGGTAAATCACTTTCCAGCCAATGCAGGAGACACAAGAGGCCTGTGTTCGATCCCAGGTCAGGAGGATCCCCTGGA
Source organism: Oryx dammah (assembly GCF_014754425.2). Lineage (NCBI taxonomy): Eukaryota > Metazoa > Chordata > Mammalia > Artiodactyla > Bovidae > Oryx > Oryx dammah. The sequence goes on from NW_024072893.1 coordinate 1,725, forward strand.
GAATATAATGGCAATCTGCTCCAGTATCCTTGCATGAAAATTCCAGAGAGATACATATTATGTATGAATGTAGTTATTTATATTTTCCAAGTGAATGGCATTTTAAAAGATGTTTCTTTGTCAGTTTCTCATCATTGCATTATAGTCAGATCACACAGTCTTAATATTATTGATCCTTTGTATTGGACGATTTCCATTCAGTTAAGTATACCATACTTTAGATTTCCATCTTGGTGAAGTCAAAGTGAAGTGGGTGTTATGTAGAGGAAGTACTTGCCTTGTCTAAAATGTATATATGTGAAATGACTTCTTTTATGCTTCCCAATTATTCCAGCATCTTTCAGTAAGGTACCTTTAACGAAGTTCCAGGGTTTTTTTCAAATTTTACCAGTTTTTCCACAAATGTTCTTTCCCAGTTTCATATCCCCATATAGGATACTGAACTGCAGGAGGATATATAGCAAACAGCTACAGATACCTCCCTTAGCTTAATCTGGTCTATAGCAGTATCTCAAACTTTCCTGGTTTTTCATGACTTTTGACAATTTTCAGGAGTCCTTCAGGGACAGGTGTTTGCAGAATGACTCTCTCTATGGGTTTGGTGTGTTTCTCCTGATTGCCCTGGAGTGTATATAATTTTAGCACTATACCTCCAAGGCAAAATATCTTTCTCATCACTTCCCATCAAGGATTCATACTATCAATATGACTTACCACTAGTTCCTCTGCTATAAAGTTGTCTCCTTCCTGCTGACATATTCTCTTCTTGGACACAAGCCACTAAACCCAGCACATTTAGGGAGAGGCGTGGAATCTCATCTTGAGGAAAATATCTAAGAGATACACAAATTAGTGAGTATACAAGTTCACTGAAACTCATTTATAAGGAAGATCTGGTTCTTCTAGCCATATCTCTTCATTTTAAATTAACTGAAGTAAAGACTTAATAGGTTTCCCAGTTGGTGCTAGTGGTAAAGAACATGCCTGCCAACGCAGGAGATGTAAAAGACGTGCGTTCAACCCCTGGGTCAGGAAGATCCCCTGGAAAGGGAAATGGCAACCCACGCCAGTATTATTGTCTGGAGAATCCCATGGGCAGAGGAGCCTGGTGCGCTACACTGACGGGGCCACAAAGAGTTGGACAGACTGAAGTGGCTGAACACACACAAAGACTTAAGACTTCAGTCACACTGGCTACCTTTTAACATCTGCAAAGTGGTGTGTTAGACAAGGACATAGAAAATATTTTTATTGAGAATTCCTTAGCGATCGGGTTGTTAGAGATTGGTGCTTCTACTGCAGGGGCCACAGAGTCAATCCCTGGTTGAAGATCAAAGATCCCTTCATCCTCACAGCAAGGCCAAGAAACAAACAAACAAAAAAAAACCTGCCAGATGAACACTCCATCTGAAAATGCAGATAAAGGATATAAACAGAACACCTCACAGAAAAGAAACATAAGCATTTATATATGTGAAAAGCTGACTGTCCTTATGAGGGAATACATGTAACAATTATTAAAAACTTTTCTATTGCTGCAGAAATGTCTGTGAATAGCACTGACTTAGGTCATTGTTTTGCCAGCCTTTCTTCTTTTCAAATATAATGCATATTAACACATGCAACTGCTTTAGCTCTGTCTCAAAAATTTGCTGTTTTCAATATCGTTCAGTTCAAATATTATTTTTTTCCCATAATAATTTATCTTAGGAGCAATAAGTTATTTAGGTTCAGAAGCAGGCGTAGGAGGAGCCTAAACCACAACATTAAAGAGGCTTGTGAGTCACAGAGGTGCCACGTTTGCACTTTGGGTTCCTGGCAATCTTTACTCTATCCTCAGCCCGTTTGCAGTCAGACTGCTTCATCTTCAAACTTTGGGAGTTCTGTTCTCGTCACTTATCTTTCTGGGCTTTTGTTCACTCATGCCACGGAACATGCGGGATCTTAGTTCCATAACCAGGTGTTGAACCCTGGCCATTGGCAGTGAAAACATCAAGTCCTAACTGCTGAACCAACAGGGAATTCTCATACATTTGTCTTTGTTTCTTTCAAATATTTATTCATTTACTTGGCTGTGCTTGGTCTTAGTTCCAGCACAAGGGCTCTTCGATCTTCACTGTAGCATGTGGGAGCAGGAATTTTAATTGTCACATGCGGTATTTTTAGTTGAAGTATGTGGGATCTAATACCCAAACTAGGGAATGAACTTGGACGCCCTAATTTGGGAGCACTGAGTCTTACCACTGGACTACAGGGGTGTCCTTCCCATGATCTAACCCAGGTCTCCCATATTGCAAGTGAATTCCTTACTGTCCGAGCCACTGTAGCTTTGATTATAAGAACTCTGGTCAGCAGAGTGATGCCTTAGTTGTTGTTGTTGCTGTTTTTTAATGCTGTCTATGTTTGTCATAGCTTTTCTTTCAAGAAGCTAGCTTCTTTTAATTTTGTGGCTACATTCACCATCCACAGTGATTTTGGAGTCCAAGAAGATAACACCGGCTGTTGTTTTCACTTTTTCACCATTTGTTTGCCATAAAGTGATGGGACCAGATGTCACAATCTTCATTTTTTTGAATGTTGAGTTTTAAGCCTGCCTTTTCACTCTCCTCTTGTGCCATCATCAAGAGGCTCTTCATTTTCTGCCATTAGGGTGGCATCATCTGCATATCTGAAGTTGTCACTATCTCTCCCAGCAATCTTGATTCCAGATTGTGCTTCATCCAGCCCAGTGTTTTTCATGATGTACTCTGCAGTTAAGTTAAATAAGCAGGGCAACAGTATATAATCGTGACGTACTTCTTTCCCTATTTGGAACCAGTCACTTGTTCCATGTCCACTTCTAACTGTTGTTTCTTGACCTGCATACAGATTTCTCAGGAGGCAGGTCAGATGGTCTGGCATCCCATCTCTTTAAGAATTTTCCAGAGTTTGTTGTGGTCCACACAGTCACAGGTCTCATCACTTCATGGCAAATAGATGAAGAAACAATGGAAACAGTGACA
>NW_024072894.1:0-4723 GCF_014754425.2 Oryx dammah
GAGTCCACTCTTTGCATGAGGTGGCCAAAGTATTGGAGTTTCAGCTTTAGCATCAGTCCTTCCAAAGAACACCCAGGGCTGATCTCCTTTAGGATGGACTGCTTGGATCTCCTCGCAGTCCAAGGGACTCTCCAAACGTCTTCTCCAACACCACAGTTCAAAAGCATCAATTCTTCAGTGCTCAGCCTTCTTCACAGTCCAACTCTCACATCCATACATGACCACTGGCAAAACCATAGCCTTGACTAGGTGGTCCTTTGTTGGCAAAGTAATATCTCTGCTTTTCAATATGCTAAAGACATACAGATGGCTAATAATGAAGATACACAGAAGACATACAGATGGCTGATAAACACATGAAAAGATGCTCAACATTGCTCATTACTAGAGAAGTGCAAATCAAAACTACAATGAGGTACCACAGTGGTCAGAATGACCATCACCAAAAAAATCTACAAACAATACATACTGGAGAGGGTGCACAGAAAAGAAAACCCTCTTGCACTGTTGGTGGGAATATAAACTAATATAGCCACTATGTAGAACAGTATGGAGATTCCTTCCTTAAAAAACTAGAAATAAAACCACCATATGACCCAACAATCCCATTACTGGGCATACACTCTGAGAAAACCATAACTGAAGAAGACACATGTACCAAATGTTCACTGCAGCACTATTTACAATAGCTAGGACATGGAAGGAACCTAGAAATACACTGACAGGTGAATGGATAAAGAAGCTGTGGTACATATATGCAATGGAATATTCGGTTCAGTTCCGTTGCTCAGTCGTGTCTGACTCTTTGCGACCCCATGAATTGCAGCATGCCAGGCCTCCCTGTCCATCACCAACTCCCAGAGTCTACCCAAACCCATGTCCATTGAGTTGGTGATGCCATCCAACCATCTCATCCTCTGTCATCCCCTTCTCCTCCTGCCCTGAATCTTTCCCAGCATCAGGGTCTTTTCAAATGAGTCAACTCTTCACATCAGGTGGTCATATTGGAGTTTCAGTTTCAACATCTGTCCTTCCAATGATCTGCTTTAGGATGGACTGGTTGGATCTCCTTGCAGTCCAAGGGACTCTCAAGAGTCTTCTCCAACACCAAAGTTCAAAAGCATCAATTCTTCTGCACTCAGCTTTCTTTATAGTCTAACTCTGATACCTATACATGACTACTGGAAAAACCACAGCCTTGACTAGACAGACCTTTGTGGACAAAGTAATGTCTCTGCTTTTTTAATATGCTGTCCAGGTTGGTCATAACTTTCCTTCCAAGGAGTAAGCATCTTTTAATTTCATGGCTGCAATCACCATCTGCAGTGATTTTGGAGCCCAGAAAAATAAAGTCAGCCACTGTTTCCACTGTTTCCCCATCTATTTCCCATGAAGTGATGGGACCAGATGCCATGACCTTCGTTTTCTGAATGTTGAGCTTTAAGCCAACTTTTTCGCTCTCTTCTTTCACTTTCATCAAGAGACTCTTTAGTTCTTCACTTTCTGCCATAAGGGCGGTGTCATCTGCATATCTGAGGTTATTGATATTTCTCCCGGCAATCTTGATCCCAACTTGTGCTTCTTCCAGCCCAGCGTTTCTCATGATGTACTCTGCATAGAAGTGAAATAAGCAGTGTGACAATATACAGCCTTGACGTACTCCTTTTCCCCATAAAAGGGAACACAACTGAGTCAGTTCTGAGGTGGATGAACCCAGAGTGAAGTAAGTATGAAAAGAAAAATAAGTATTGTCTATTAAGGCACATATATGCAGTCTAGAGGGCTTCTTTTTTGGCTCAGCAGTAAAGCATCTGCCTAACCATGGAGGAACTGCAGGAGACGTGGGTTCGATCCCTGGGCTGGGAAGATCCCCTGGGAGGGCACAGCAGCCCACTCCAGTGCTCTTGCCTGGAGAAGCCCACAGACAGAGGAGCATGGCGGGCTGCAGTCCACGGTGCCGCAAAGAGTCACCCATGACTGATGCAACTTGGCACGCGTGCACGTGGAATCTAGAGAAATGGTACTGATGACCCTATTTGCTGGGCAGTGATGGAGATGCAGAGAATAGACTTGTGGACACGGTAGGGAAAGGAAAGGGTGGGATAATTCAGAGAGTCATATGGAAACATACATATGACCATATGTGAAAAAGATAGCCAAGGGAATTTGCTGTATGATGCATGGAGCGCAAACATGTGCTCTGTGACAACCTAGAGGGGTAGGATATGGGGGAAGGTCGGAAGGAGGTTCAAGAGGGAGGAGACATATGTATACCTATGCTTGATTCATGTTGATGTATAGCCAGAAACCAACACAAGATTTTGAAGCAATTATCCTCCAGTTAGAAATAAATAAATAAAGAGTTTCATCATAAAAAATAATGCAAAATATGTAACAGGTTGAAGGCAAAAAGGAAGAACCAGGCATTATAGGATTAATCACCAGACTAAAAACACAGGCAAGAGAGAGTTTCAGGGACTTGGAGAAGGAATTAATCACTTTAGAATGGTTAGCTGAAAATGTCATAGGAGAGATGGGATTGACTTTACTGATTTTTTAAAAAATATTTATTTATTTGTCTGCACTGGGTCTTAGTTGTGGCCTTCAGCATCTTTAGTTGTGGCATGAGAACTCAAAGTTGCAGGACCTAGTTCCCTGACAAGGAATTGAAACTAGGCCCCCTTCATTGAGAGTTCAGAATCTTAGCCACTGGGCCACCAGGGAAGTCCCTGATTTCACTGATTTTTAAAGAACAGGCTAAATTTAGATCGGTAGATAAAGGGCAGGAGGCAACCCATATAGGCAGGAACATACGGCTTATTGGGGAATGACTGCTATGCCTGTCTGGAGGCAAAAGAGTTTAGTGAGGTGAAGAGGGAGGGGAGGATGCTGCCCAGCTGTGGAGCCCTGCTCAGCCACGCTCAGGAGTCAGGACCTTCTCAGGCAGTGCTCATCATGCCTCAGGACTACACCAAATGTTCTATATTTCTGTGATCATGTTTTCATCTCTCGGGTATCCAGAGAACTAGGTATTTGGACCAGGAGGCTTACAGAGATGAAGAGACCTGCTTATTAGCCAAGGAGCCAAAATTCAGGCTGACTCAAAAAGTCAATGCACTTGCCAGTGAGGGCATGGGAATTTTTTGAATGAGGAGTGATATGAACAATTTAGTAGTCTACAAAATATAGTCTAGCTGGATGGTGTTGAGGGATTGAATTAGATTTGTTCAGGAGTTATTTCACAAAAGGCTCTGAAAGATACAGGAGTTTGACTGGTTCACATAACTGTGAAAGACGTCAGTAGGGCTAAATTAACACCAGTACAGCAAAATTTGAAAACATCAGTATTTCTGCCGTGTTTCTATGAGCTGGTCTTCACTCCTCCTACTGTGTGCTGAATGTCTCCCTCCATTGTGGCAGTGGCAGAAGGGAGAAGGGGGGTAAATAGCTAGTCCACCACCGAGAAAGTAAAGGCCCCTCCTAACATCTCTGAATAAATTTTCAGGAAAGGATTCAGATTGGCCATCTTTGTGACCAGAGTAATGAAACTGATAGTGGACCAGAATTTTTAAAAATTGTGGAGGTGATCACACTTCAGAAGAATATGAGACACTGTTCTCAGAAAATACTCAAGAAGAGTTGCTGGAAAGACAACATATTACAACAAGTAAACACTGAAGGCAAACTAGATCCACAGCACAGAATAAAGTCATCCCCATGAAAGACCACAGTACTGTCATGGATCATGCATTTAAGTATGTTATACTGAGCTATTTCATTATAACATAATTGAGTGTTTATTTTTATTTGCAGATATGTTAAACTTATACAAGCACTTATATCATCATTTTAATACTACGATGATTTCAAAATTTATCCTACATCTTTCTCTGCTGGCTCCTATGTCTTGTTTTTAGTAATTATTTTGGAAAAGATGGTTTCAGTTTGCCTCCAATATGTTTTTATAGTATACTACTTTCATATTTAATTATCTTTTAGTTAAAATTCTATATTGCATCATATTTACATTCTTCTCTCCCCCAGCCTTCCCCAAAGGGACCACTGGCTTTTTATTAGGATGACTGTGCAATGGGGAAAAGGAAATATGAGACTTTTTGCAGATTATTCAACAGTGTCTCTGAACTAACACATTTCAAGAGATCAAAAAATATCTGTGGCCCACCAATCAGGGTAGGGACTATGGAGGTCAGGTGATCAACGGAATTTTAGCTTAGGACTACTTCACAGTGGGTATAGTGGGTCTTCAAACTAAATGTGAAGTTATTTTCCTATTTCTGGAATCATAACAGGAACAGACAAACTCCCAGCAACTGGCAAAATTCCCATGTTGGTGGGAATATAAAATATATCTTATCTTTTAATCTTCTTTACCTTCCATTTGGAGTGGTAAAACTTGAATAACTAGTCTAATCTGTTCAGAATTATCCTTTGATTTTAAAGGTAACTGCATACAGTGTCTCATATATACCTTTAAAGATATAGATATACAGAGACATGTATTCAGTTCAGTTCAGTTCAGTAGCTCAGTCGTGTCCGACTCTTTGCGACCCCATGAATCACAGCACACCAAGCCTCCCTGTCCATCACCAACTCCCGGAGTTCACTCAGACTCACGTCCATTGAGTCGGTGATGCCATCCAGCCATCTCATCCTCTGTCGTCCCCTTCTCCTCCTGCCCCCAATCCCTCCCAGCATCAGGGTC
>NW_024072895.1:0-4723 GCF_014754425.2 Oryx dammah
GACCCTGATGCTGGGAGGGATTGGGGGCAGGAGGAGAAGGGGACGACAGAGGATGAGATGGCTGGATGGCATCACCGACTCAATGGACGTGAGTCTGAGTGAACTCCGGGAGTTGGTGATGGACAGGGAGGCTTGGTGTGCTGTGATTCATGGGGTCGCAAAGAGTCGGACACGACTGAGCTACTGAACTGAACTGAACTGAATACATGTCTCTGTATATCTATATCTTTAAAGGTATATATGAGACACTGTATGCAGTTACCTTTAAAATCAAAGGATAATTCTGAACAGATTAGACTAGTTATTCAAGTTTTACCACTCCAAATGGAAGGTAAAGAAGATTAAAAGATAAGATATATTTTATATTCCCACCAACATGGGAATTTTGCCAGTTGCTGGGAGTTTGTCTGTTCCTGTTATGATTCCAGAAATAGGAAAATAACTTCACATTTAGTTTGAAGACCCACTATACCCACTGTGAAGTAGTCCTAAGCTAAAATTCCGTTGATCACCTGACCTCCATAGTCCCTACCCTGATTGGTGGGCCACAGATATTTTTTGATCTCTTGAAATGTGTTAGTTCAGAGACACTGTTGAATAATCTGCAAAAAGTCTCATATTTCCTTTTCCCCATTGCACAGTCATCCTAATAAAAAGCCAGTGGTCCCTTTGGGGAAGGCTGGGGGAGAGAAGAATGTAAATATGATGCAATATAGAATTTTAACTAAAAGATAATTAAATATGAAAGTAGTATACTATAAAAACATATTGGAGGCAAACTGAAACCATCTTTTCCAAAATAATTACTAAAAACAAGACATAGGAGCCAGCAGAGAAAGATGTAGGATAAATTTTGAAATCATCGTAGTATTAAAATGATGATATAAGTGCTTGTATAAGTTTAACATATCTGCAAATAAAAATAAACACTCAATTATGTTATAATGAAATAGCTCAGTATAACATACTTAAATGCATGATCCATGACAGTACTGTGGTCTTTCATGGGGATGACTTTATTCTGTGCTGTGGATCTAGTTTGCCTTCAGTGTTTACTTGTTGTAATATGTTGTCTTTCCAGCAACTCTTCTTGAGTATTTTCTGAGAACAGTGTCTCATATTCTTCTGAAGTGTGATCACCTCCACAATTTTTAAAAATTCTGGTCCACTATCAGTTTCATTACTCTGGTCACAAAGATGGCCAATCTGAATCCTTTCCTGAAAATTTATTCAGAGATGTTAGGAGGGGCCTTTACTTTCTCGGTGGTGGACTAGCTATTTACCCCCCTTCTCCCTTCTGCCACTGCCACAATGGAGGGAGACATTCAGCACACAGTAGGAGGAGTGAAGACCAGCTCATAGAAACACGGCAGAAATACTGATGTTTTCAAATTTTGCTGTACTGGTGTTAATTTAGCCCTACTGACGTCTTTCACAGTTATGTGAACCAGTCAAACTCCTGTATCTTTCAGAGCCTTTTGTGAAATAACTCCTGAACAAATCTAATTCAATCCCTCAACACCATCCAGCTAGACTATATTTTGTAGACTACTAAATTGTTCATATCACTCCTCATTCAAAAAATTCCCATGCCCTCACTGGCAAGTGCATTGACTTTTTGAGTCAGCCTGAATTTTGGCTCCTTGGCTAATAAGCAGGTCTCTTCATCTCTGTAAGCCTCCTGGTCCAAATACCTAGTTCTCTGGATACCCGAGAGATGAAAACATGATCACAGAAATATAGAACATTTGGTGTAGTCCTGAGGCATGATGAGCACTGCCTGAGAAGGTCCTGACTCCTGAGCGTGGCTGAGCAGGGCTCCACAGCTGGGCAGCATCCTCCCCTCCCTCTTCACCTCACTAAACTCTTTTGCCTCCAGACAGGCATAGCAGTCATTCCCCAATAAGCCGTATGTTCCTGCCTATATGGGTTGCCTCCTGCCCTTTATCTACCGATCTAAATTTAGCCTGTTCTTTAAAAATCAGTGAAATCAGGGACTTCCCTGGTGGCCCAGTGGCTAAGATTCTGAACTCTCAATGAAGGGGGCCTAGTTTCAATTCCTTGTCAGGGAACTAGGTCCTGCAACTTTGAGTTCTCATGCCACAACTAAAGATGCTGAAGGCCACAACTAAGACCCAGTGCAGACAAATAAATAAATATTTTTTAAAAAATCAGTAAAGTCAATCCCATCTCTCCTATGACATTTTCAGCTAACCATTCTAAAGTGATTAATTCCTTCTCCAAGTCCCTGAAACTCTCTCTTGCCTGTGTTTTTAGTCTGGTGATTAATCCTATAATGCCTGGTTCTTCCTTTTTGCCTTCAACCTGTTACATATTTTGCATTATTTTTTATGATGAAACTCTTTATTTATTTATTTCTAACTGGAGGATAATTGCTTCAAAATCTTGTGTTGGTTTCTGGCTATACATCAACATGAATCAAGCATAGGTATACATATGTCTCCTCCCTCTTGAACCTCCTTCCGACCTTCCCCCATATCCTACCCCTCTAGGTTGTCACAGAGCACATGTTTGCGCTCCATGCATCATACAGCAAATTCCCTTGGCTATCTTTTTCACATATGGTCATATGTATGTTTCCATATGACTCTCTGAATTATCCCACCCTTTCCTTTCCCTACCGTGTCCACAAGTCTATTCTCTGCATCTCCATCACTGCCCAGCAAATAGGGTCATCAGTACCATTTCTCTAGATTCCACGTGCACGCGTGCCAAGTTGCATCAGTCATGGGTGACTCTTTGCGGCACCGTGGACTGCAGCCCGCCATGCTCCTCTGTCTGTGGGCTTCTCCAGGCAAGAGCACTGGAGTGGGCTGCTGTGCCCTCCCAGGGGATCTTCCCAGCCCAGGGATCGAACCCACGTCTCCTGCAGTTCCTCCATGGTTAGGCAGATGCTTTACTGCTGAGCCAAAAAAGAAGCCCTCTAGACTGCATATATGTGCCTTAATAGACAATACTTATTTTTCTTTTCATACTTACTTCACTCTGGGTTCATCCACCTCAGAACTGACTCAGTTGTGTTCCCTTTTATGGGGAAAAGGAGTACGTCAAGGCTGTATATTGTCACACTGCTTATTTCACTTCTATGCAGAGTACATCATGAGAAACGCTGGGCTGGAAGAAGCACAAGTTGGGATCAAGATTGCCGGGAGAAATATCAATAACCTCAGATATGCAGATGACACCGCCCTTATGGCAGAAAGTGAAGAACTAAAGAGTCTCTTGATGAAAGTGAAAGAAGAGAGCGAAAAAGTTGGCTTAAAGCTCAACATTCAGAAAACGAAGGTCATGGCATCTGGTCCCATCACTTCATGGGAAATAGATGGGGAAACAGTGGAAACAGTGGCTGACTTTATTTTTCTGGGCTCCAAAATCACTGCAGATGGTGATTGCAGCCATGAAATTAAAAGATGCTTACTCCTTGGAAGGAAAGTTATGACCAACCTGGACAGCATATTAAAAAAGCAGAGACATTACTTTGTCCACAAAGGTCTGTCTAGTCAAGGCTGTGGTTTTTCCAGTAGTCATGTATAGGTATCAGAGTTAGACTATAAAGAAAGCTGAGTGCAGAAGAATTGATGCTTTTGAACTTTGGTGTTGGAGAAGACTCTTGAGAGTCCCTTGGACTGCAAGGAGATCCAACCAGTCCATCCTAAAGCAGATCATTGGAAGGACAGATGTTGAAACTGAAACTCCAATATGACCACCTGATGTGAAGAGTTGACTCATTTGAAAAGACCCTGATGCTGGGAAAGATTCAGGGCAGGAGGAGAAGGGGATGACAGAGGATGAGATGGTTGGATGGCATCACCAACTCAATGGACATGGGTTTGGGTAGACTCTGGGAGTTGGTGATGGACAGGGAGGCCTGGCATGCTGCAATTCATGGGGTCGCAAAGAGTCAGACACGACTGAGCAACGGAACTGAACCGAATATTCCATTGCATATATGTACCACAGCTTCTTTATCCATTCACCTGTCAGTGTATTTCTAGGTTCCTTCCATGTCCTAGCTATTGTAAATAGTGCTGCAGTGAACATTTGGTACATGTGTCTTCTTCAGTTATGGTTTTCTCAGAGTGTATGCCCAGTAATGGGATTGTTGGGTCATATGGTGGTTTTATTTCTAGTTTTTTAAGGAAGGAATCTCCATACTGTTCTACATAGTGGCTATATTAGTTTATATTCCCACCAACAGTGCAAGAGGGTTTTCTTTTCTGTGCACCCTCTCCAGTATGTATTGTTTGTAGATTTTTTTGGTGATGGTCATTCTGACCACTGTGGTACCTCATTGTAGTTTTGATTTGCACTTCTCTAGTAATGAGCAATGTTGAGCATCTTTTCATGTGTTTATCAGCCATCTGTATGTCTTCTGTGTATCTTCATTATTAGCCATCTGTATGTCTTTAGCATATTGAAAAGCAGAGATATTACTTTGCCAACAAAGGACCACCTAGTCAAGGCTATGGTTTTGCCAGTGGTCATGTATGGATGTGAGAGTTGGACTGTGAAGAAGGCTGAGCACTGAAGAATTGATGCTTTTGAACTGTGGTGTTGGAGAAGACGTTTGGAGAGTCCCTTGGACTGCGAGGAGATCCAAGCAGTCCATCCTAAAGGAGATCAGCCCTGGGTGTTCTTTGGAAGGACTGATGCTAAAGCTGAAACTCCAATACTTTGGCCACCTCATGCAAAGAGTGGACTC
>NW_024072896.1:0-4722 GCF_014754425.2 Oryx dammah
AGAGATCTCTAGTCTTTCCCTTTCTGTTGTTTTCCTCTATTTCTTTGCACTGATCGCTGAAGAAGGCTTTCTTATCTCTTCTTGCTATTCTTTGGAACACTGCATTCAGATGCTTATATCTTTCCTTTTCTCCTTTGCTTTTTACCTCTCTTCTTTCCACAGCTATTTGTAAGCCCTCCCCAGACAGCCATTTTGCTATTTTGCATTTCTTTTCCATGGGGATGATCTTGATCCCTGTCTCCTGTACCATGTCACGAACCTCATTCCATAGTTCATCAGGCACTCTATCTATCAGATCTAGGCCCTTAAATCTATTTCTCACTTCCACTGTATAATCATAAGTGATTTGATTTAGGTCATACCTGAATGGTCTAGCGGTTTTCCCTTAACAGTAGAAAAATGCAAAATGATAGGATACCAAAAGAGGAACTCCCCAGGTCATTAAGTGCCCAATATGCTGCTGGAGATCAGCGGAGAAATAACTCCAGAAAGAATGAAGGGATGGAGCCAAAGCAAAAACAATACCCAGTTGTGGATGTGACTGGTAATAGAAGCAAGATCTGATGTTGTAAAGAGCAATATTGCATAGGAACCTGGAATGTCAATCCATGAATCAAGGCGAATTGGAAGTGGTCAAACAAGAGATGGCAAGGGTGAATGTTGATATTCTAGGAATCAGCGAACTAAAATGGACTGGAATGGGTGAATTTAACTCAGATGACCATTATATCTACTACTGCGGGCAGGAATCCCTCAGAAGAAATGGAGTAGCCATCATGGTCAACAAAAGAGTCCAAAATGCAGTACTTGGATGCAATCTCAAAAACCACAGCATGATCTCTGTTCATCTCCAAGGCAAACCATTCAATATCACAGTTATCCAAGTCTAGCCCCAGCCAGTTTTGAATGGTTTTAATAAGACCTACAGGATCTTTTAGAAGTAACACCCAAAAAAGATGTCCTTTTCATTATAGGGGACTGGAATGTAAAAGTAGGAAGTCAAGAAACACCTGGAGTAACAGGCAAATTTGGCCTTAGAATGTGGAATGAAGCAGGGCAAAGACTAATAGAGTTTTGCCAATAAAATGCACTGGTCATAGCAAACACCCTCTTCCAACAACACAAGAGAAGACTCTACACATGGACATCACCAGATGGTCAGCAACGAAATCAGATTGATTGTATTCTTTGCAGCCCAAGATGGAGAAGCTCTATACAGTCAACAAAAACAAGACCAGGAGCTGACTGTGGCTCAGATCATGAACTCCTTATTGCCAAATTAAAACTAAAATTATATCAAGGATATTTTCTAAACCCAATGCCATAACACTAGAAATCAACTACAAGAAGACTGCAAAGACCTCAAAACACATATAGAGACTAAACAATATGATACTAACAACTAATGGATTACTGAATAAATCAAAAAGGAAGTCAGAAAACATAGAGAACAAAAACCAAAAAAAAACACGAAAACACAACAATACAAAAATCTTTGGCATGCAGGATGAGTTTCTCTCATCTGTGGCATGAGAGAAGTATATAGAGACATAAGCCTATATAGGGAAATAAATATCTAAAAATAAATAAGCTAACCTTACACTTAAAAGAGCTAGGGAATAAAAAACAGGTAAAACACAAAATTAATAAAGAGATTAATCATAAAACTTAGAGCACAAAATGAAATAGAGACTAAAACAATACAAACAATCATAAAATGAAAACCTAAGTTTTTGAAAAGATAAAAATGACAAGAGAAATGTCAAAGTCAGAAATAAAAAAGAATTTACAACTGAGACCACAGAAATACAAAGCATCATGAGACTATTATTATCAATTATAAACCAATAAAATGGACAGTCTAAAAGGAACCAAAAAATTCTTAGCAAAGTACAATCTCCCAAACTGAATCAGGAAGAAATAGAAAGTATATTCAGACCAATTACCAGTAATGAACTTGAATCAGTAATAAAATAAACCATCAATAAACAAAAGTCTAGAAACAGATGACTTCATGGGTAAATTTACCAACACTTGAATAGTTAACACTTACCCTTCTCAAACTATTGCAAAAATTTTTCACAGGAAGGAATACTTCTCAACACATTCTAGGATGTCAACATCACCCTGATACCAAAACCAGACAGAGATATCACAAAATAAATAAATAAATAAAATAATTAATTAAATGCCAATATCAGTGATGAAGGAGCAAAATTCCTCAATAACATATTAGCAAATCAGATTCAAGAATATATTAATAGGATCATATACCATGATCAAGTGGGATTTCTCCCAGGGATACAAGGATGGTTCAATATCAGGAAGTTACTCAATATGATATGCTACATTAACAAACTGAAGTTAAAAATCAATTATCTCATTAGATAAAGGGAAACCTTTTGACAAAACAACATCAATTTATGATAAAAACTCTCCAGAATGTAGGTATAAAGGGAACATACATTAGCATAATAAAGGGTATATATGCCAGTTCAGTTCAGTCCTTCAGTCATATATGAGTTTTTGTGACCCCATGGACTCCAGCACTCCAGCCTTCCCTGTCCATCACCAACTCCTGGAGGTTGGCCAATAGCTAATATTATTTTCATTAATAAAAATCTGAAAGCATTTCTGCTAAGATCAAGAAAATGATAGGATGTTCACTCTCACTACTTTTATATAATGTGATATATTATATAATTTTTACATAATGTAAGTATTTGACACAGCAAACAAAAAGAAATAAAAGGAATCCAAATTCAAAAGAGAGAAAACTAGTACTGTAAGCAGACAATATGATATTATGAACAGAAAATCCTAAAGACACAATCATAAAACTTAGAGGGCATCCCTGGTGGCTCAGACGGTTAAGAATCTGCCTTCACTGCATGAGATGTGGGTTAGATCCCTGTGTCTAGAAGATCTTCTGGAGAAGGAAATGGCAACCCACCCCATATCCTTGCCTGGGAAATCCCATGGACAGAGAAATCTGGTGGTATCTAACAGAGTATCTAACACACACATACATAAAACTTAGAATGCAGCAACAATAAATTCAGTAAAGTTGCAGGATACAAAATTAACGTACAGAAATTAATTGCATTTCTAAATACTAACAATAAACTATTAGAAAGAGAAATTAAGGAGATATTCTCATTCCAGGCTGCATTTCTAAATATTAACAACAAACTATCAGAAAGAGAAATTAAGGGGAAAATTCCATTCTAGGAATCAGTTTTCCTGACTTTAAGAATATACTGCAAATTAAATAAAGATCAACGAAACAAGATAGAAAGCCCAGAAACAAAACAAGTGCCTAGTTAATCTATAACAAAGGAGGCAAGACTATACAATGGAGAAAAGACAATAACTTTAGTAAATTGTGCTGGGAACACAGGATATTTACATGTTAAAAAAAAAGAAAGACACTAGACTACTCTTTAATACAATACATGAAAATAAAATAAAAATGAATTAAAGACCTAAAGGTAAGACTGGATATTATAAAACTCTTAGAGGAAAACATAGGCAGAAAATTCTCTTTTCTAAAAATTTATTTATTTTAATTGGAAGCTAATTACTTTACAATATTGTAGTGGTTTTGCCAAACATTCATATGAATCAGCCATAGGTATACATGTGTTCCCCATCCTGAGCCCCCCTCCAAACCCCTCCCCATCCCATCCCTCTGGGACATCCCAGTGCATCAGCCCTGAGCACCCTGTCTCATGCATCAAACCTGGACTGGTGATCTGTCTCACATATGATAATATTCGTGTTTCAATGCTATTCTCTCAAATCATCCCACCCTTGCCTTCTCCCACAGAGTCCAAAAGACTGTTGTATACATCTGTATCTCTTTTGCTGTCTAGCATATAGGGTTGTTGTTACCGTCTTTCTAAATTCCATATATATGTGTTAGTATACTGTATTGGTGTTTTACTTTTTGGCTTACTTCACTCTCTATAATAGGTTCCAGTTTCATCCACCTCATTATAACTGATTCAAATGTATTCTTTTTAATGGCTGAATAATACTCCATTGTGTATATGTACCACAGCTTTCTTATCATTCATCTGCTGATGGACATCTAGGTTGCTTCCATGTCTTGGATACTGTAAACAGTGCTGCAGTGAACATTAGGGTACACATATCTCTTTCAATTCTGATTTCCTTGGTGTGTATGCCCAGCAGTGAGATTGCAGGGTCAGAGAAGTTCTATAGAGTCAACAAAAACAAGACCAGAAGCTGACTGTGGCTCAGATCATGAACTCCTTATTGCCAAATTCAGCCTTAAATTGAAGAAAGTAGGGAAAACCGCTAGACCATTCAGGTATGACCTAAATCAAATCCCTTATGATTATACAGTGGAAGTGAGAAATAGATTTAAGGGCCTAGATCTGATAGATAGAGTGCCTGATGAACTATGGAATGAGGTTCGTGACATGGTACAGGAGACAGGGATCAAGACCATCCCCATGGAAAAGAAATGCAAAATAGCAAAATGGCTGTCTGGGGAGGCCTTACAAATAGCTGTGGAAAGAAGAGAGGTAAAAAGCAAAGGAGAAAAGGAAAGATATAAGCATCTGAATGCAGTGTTCCAAAGAATAGCAAGAAGAGATAAAGCCTTCTTCAGCGATCAGTGCAAAGAAATAGAGGAAAACAACAGAATGGGAAAGACTAGAGATCTCTACAAGAAAATTAGAGATACCAAGGGAA
>NW_024072897.1:0-4720 GCF_014754425.2 Oryx dammah
GTCCCCACCCCGCGCTGCCGTCACCCTCAGGAGAAGCACACCCTCCTCCTTAGCGCAGCATTCAAGGCCGCACCTGGCCCCGATGTTGGGAGCCGTGTTAGGCATTACTGACAGAATGGAGGCACGGCCCCAAACCCCTCTCCTCATTCCACAGGCACGGACCCGGGATGAAGGAGTTAGGTCTTGTGATTCTGACTTGTTCTTTCCTTTCTTCAGTTAGTTAACTGGAAAGAATGTTAAGGTGATTATTGTGCTTGACAGAAGCATGAGAAAGCACAAAGCCTTCTACACTTGTGCCCAGAAAATAATCTATAAAATAACCATTGACATTTGTTCAAGGATATTTACAAAGAATGTCCCGGGATGAGCACATAGGCTACAGCTTGAGGCCATGGGAAAAATTATTATCTGAGACCTGTTTGTGAGGGGAATGATTATGGCAAAAGAAGTTTGCTGAGTTTAGGGTTTAGGATTAATTAGGAATAGCTTTTTAGGAGATGACAATCTTAAGATGCTAGGGGCAAACAGGATTTAGAAAGATAAGCAATAAACTGAGGAATGTAGCATTTCAGTTCAGTTCAGTCGCTCAGTCGTGTCTGACTCTTTGCAACCCCATGAATCGCAGCACGCCAGGCCTCCTTGTCCATGACCAACTCCCGGAGTCCACTCAGACTCAGGTCCATCGAGTCGGTGATGCCATTCAGCCATCTCATCCTCTGTCATCCCCTTCTCCTCCTGCCCCCAACCCCTCCCAGCATCAGAGTCTTTTCCAATGAGTCAACTCTTCACATGAGGTGGCCAAAGTACTGGAGCTTCAGCTTTAGCATCATTCCTTCCAAAGAAATCCCAGGGCTGATCTCCTTCAGAATGGACTGGTTGGATCTCCTTGCAGTCCAAGGGACTCTCAAGAGTCTTCTCCAACACCACAGTTCAGAAGCATCAATTCTTCGGTGCTCAGTCTTCTTCACAGTCCAACTCTCACATCCATACATGACTACTGGAAAAACCATAGCCTTGACTAGACAGACCTTAGTCGGCAAAGTACTGTCTCTGCTTTTGAATATGCTATCTAGGTTGGTGATAACTTTCCTTCCAAGGAGTAAGCGTCTTTTAATTTCATGGCTGCAATCACCATCTGCAGTGATTTGGGAGCCCCCCAAAATAAAGTCTGACACTGTTTCCACTGTTTCCCCATCTATTTCCCATAAAGTGATGGGACCAGATGCCATGATCTTCGTTTTCTGAATGTTGAGCTTTAAGCCAACTTTTTCACTCTCCACCTTCACTTTCATCAAGAGGCTTTTTAGCTCCTCTTCACTTTCTGCCATAAGGGTGGTGTCATCTGCATATCTGAGGTTATTAATATTTCTCCCGGCAATCTTGATTCCAGCTTGTGTTTCTTCCAGTCCAGCGTTTCTCATGATGTACTCTGCATAGAAGTTAAATAAGCAGGGTGACAATATACAGCCTTGATGGACTCCTTTTCCTATTTGGAACCATTCTGTTGTTCCATGTCCAGTTTTAAGTGTTGCTTCCTGACCTGCATACAGATTTCTCAAGAGGCAGGTCAGGTGGTCTGGTATTCCCATCTCTTTCAGAATTTTCTACAGTTTATTGTGATCCACACAGTCAAAGGCTTTGGCATAGTCAAGAAAGCAGAAATAGATGTTTTTCTGGAAGTCTCTTGCTTTTTCCATGATCCAGCAGATGTTGGCAATTTGATCTCTGGTTCCTCTGCCTTTTCTAAAACCAGCTTGACCATCAGGAAGTTCATGGTTCACGTATTGCTGAAGCCTGGCTTGGAGAATTTTGAGCATTACTTTACTAGCATGTGAGATGAGTGCAATTGTGCAGTAGTTTGAGCATTCTTTGGCATTGCCTTTCTTTGGGATTGGAATGAAAACTGACCTTTTCCAGTCCTGTGGCCACTGCTGAGCTTTCCAAATTAGCTGGCATATTGAGTGCAGCACTTTCATAGCATCATCTTTCAGGATTTGAAATAGCTCTACTGGAATTCCATCACCTCCACTAGCTTTGTTCGTAATGATGCTTTCTAAGGCCCACTTGACTTCACCTTGCAGGATGTCTGGCTCTAGATGAGTGATCACACCATCGTGATTATCCGGGTCATGAAGATCTTTTTTGTACAGTTCTTCTGTGTATTCTTGCCACCTCTTCGTAATATTTTCTGCTTCTGTTAGGTCCATACCATTTCTGTCCTTTATTGAGCCCATCTTTGCATGAAATGTTCCCTCGGTATCTCTAATTTTCTTGACGAGATCTCTAGTTTTTCCCATTCTGTTGTTTTCCTCTATTTCTTTGCATTGATCGCTGAAGAAGGCTTTCTTATCTCTTCTTGCTCTTCTTTGGAACCCTGCATTCAGATGCTTATATCTTTCCTTATCTCCTTTGCTTTTCTCTTCTCTTCTTTTCACAGCTATTTGTAAGGCCTCCTCAGACAGCCATTTTGCTTTTTTGCATTTCTTTTCCATGGGGATGGTCTTGATCCCTGTCTCCTGTACAGTGTCACGAATCTCATTCCATAGTTCATCAGGCACTCTATCTATCAGATCTAGGCCCTTAAATCTATTTCTCACTTCCACTGTATAATCATAAGGGATTTGATTGAGGTCATACCTGAATGGTCTAGCGGTTTTCCCTACTTTCTTCAATTTAAGTCTGAATTTGGTAATAAGGAGTTCATGATCCGGGCCACAGTCAGCTCCTGGTTTTGTTTTTGTTGACTGTATAGAGCTTCTCCATCTTTGGATGCAAAGAATATAATCAATCTGATTTCAGTGTTGACCATCTGGTGATGTCCATGTGTAGAGTCTTCTCTTGTGTTGTTGGAAGAGGGTGTTTGCTATGACCAGTGCATTTTCTTGGCAAAACTCTATTAGTCTTTGCCCCGCTTCATTCCACATTCCAAGGCCAAATTTGCCTGTTACTGAAGGTGTTTCTTGACTTCCTACTTTTGCTTTCCAGTCCCCTATAATGAAAAGGACATCTTTTTTGGGTGTTAGTTCTAAAAGGTCTTGTAGGTCTTCATAGAACTGTTCAGCTTCTTCAGCGTTACTGGTTGGGGCATAGACTTGGATTACTGTGATATTGAATGGTTTGCCTTGGAAATGAACACAGATCATTCTGTCGTTTTTGAGATTGCATCCAAGTAGTGAATTTTGGACTCTTTTGTTGACCATGATGCCTACTCCATTTCTTCTGAGGGATTCCTGCCCGCAGTAGTAGATATAATGGTCATCTGAGTTAAATTCACCCATTCCAGTCCATTTTAGTTCACTGATTCCTAGAATGTCGACTTCACTCTTGCCATCTCTTGTTTGACCACTTCCAATTTGCCTTAATTCATGGACCTGACATTCCAGGTTCCTATGCAATACTGCTCTTTACAGCATCGGACCTTGCTTCTATCACCAGTCACATCCACAGCTGGGTATTGTTTTTGCTCTGGCTCCATCCCTTCATTCTTTCTGGAGTTATTTCTCCACTGATCTCCAGTAGCATATTGGGCACCTACTGACCTGGGGAGTTTCTCTTTCAGTGTCCTATCATTTTGCCTTTTCATACTGTTCATGGGGTTCTCAAGGCAAGAATACTGAAGTGGTTTGCCATTCCCTTCTCCAGTGGACCACATTCTGTCAGATCTCTCCACCATGACCCGCCCATCTTGGGTTGCCCTGCGGGCCTGGCTTGGTTTCATTGAGTTAGACAAGGCTGTGGTCCTAGTGTGATTAGATTGACTCGTTTTCCGTGAGTATGGTTTCAGTGTGTGTGCCCTCTGATGCCCTCTTGCAACACCTACCATCTTACTTGGGTTTCTCTTACCTTGGGCGTGGGTATCTCTTCACGGCTGCTCCAGCAAAGTGCAGCCACTGCTCCTTACCTTGGACGAGGGGTGTCTCCTCACCGCCGCCCTTCCTGACCTTCAACGTGGGATGGCTCCTCTAGGCCCTCCTGCGCCTGCGCAGCCAGCACTCCTTGGACAGGGGGTTGCTCCTCCCGGCCGCCGCCCCTGGCCTCAGACACCGGGCCGCTCCTCTCAGCCGTCCCTGCACCGTCACAGCCTGGCCCTCTCGGCCGCTGCCCCTGACCTCCGACGTGGGGTAGCTCCTCTCAGCCACGCTCAGCGCGCCGGTCGCAGCCGCCTGCGCTCAGTGCGTACAGTCATTAAAGGAAAAGAGCTAGAAGCAGTAGAAGTAACAGCTCAGCTCAGTCAGTCCAGCCGCTCAGTCGTGTCCGACCCTTGGCGACCCCATGAATCACAGTGTGCCAGGCCTCCCTGTCCATCACCAACTCCTGGAGTTCACTCAGACTCCCGTCCATCGAGTCAGCATATAGGTCACCAAAGTGGGCCGACAACCTACATCCAGACTTAACAGTGCGGGGAAGTCCCTCCTTAACAGCAATCTATAGTCCCAACTGGGAGAGGGTCCTGGGTAGTGTGCCCACCCCATGGGTGAAACTTCCAGTCGCCATCGTGGGGGCTCCTGCTTATATTCTCAGGCCACAAATGGATACCATCATCAGTTTGCAGGGCAAAAAGGCAGCTCTGGTTTTTCCTTGAACTTTTACCTTGCTGTTTGTTTTACCTACTGAGTCATACGTCTTCTTAGACCCCGGGGGCTGGCCAGGCCCTCAGGAACTTAAGAGATTCTGAGACCCACTGCCTTTCTCACCTAAAGTGCCGCTTGGCTTGCTGGTA
>NW_024072898.1:0-4719 GCF_014754425.2 Oryx dammah
TGCAGCATCTTTGGGATGGTGGTGGAGGTGAAGCAGATGTCTACAAAAGACAGGTTGGAGAGGAAGAAGTACATAGGGATGTGGAGGTGGGAGTCAGAGATGGTGGCCAGGATGATGAGCAGGTTTCCAAACACAGCAATCAGGTACATGGAGAGGAAAAGTCCAAAGATGAGGGGCTGCAATTCTGGATCCTCTGAGAATCCCAGAAGGAAAAATTCAGAAAATTGTGTATTGTTACCTGGTTCCATGTGGTAGAGGTGACTACCAGGAAAAATGAAAATAACATGAATAATTTTCACATAAATTGGCATAACTCACATAGTGCAATTTCTATTTTGCTCTCAGTAAATAAATTTTAATATCTTGTGTTTAGAGAGTTCTATTTCATCTCTACCTGGGCATTTTTCACCCATTCTCAGCATATTCCCAAATAAATCGTGTATTCTACAGTTGTAATGAGAAATACTTTCATACATTTGAAGAATATATATTGAGTGTCAACCATGTTCAAAGCACATATTGTTTAGTCACTAAGCCGGATCTAGCACTTTTGAGACTCCCTGGACTGTATGTAGCCTGCCAGGCTCCACTGTCCATGGGATTTCCCAGGCAAGAGTACCTCAGTGTGTTGCCATTTCCTTCTCCGGGTGATCTTCTCATCCCAGGGATTGAACCCTCCTCTCCTGCATTGCTAGATAGATTCTCTAACACTGAGCCACCTGGCAAGTTCCTCCCAAAAAATACAGGTAACAAATAGATGGTGCCGAAAAACAAAAGTGTTCACAATCCAGTGATGGTGAAAGATGATGTGTAAATATAATATAATATGTCAAGTAATAACAATTGGTATGAAGAAAACAAAACTAGATATAAAAGAGAGTAGTAGGAGGTATTTTCATGTACTGAGTGTTCAGGTAAGGCCAACAAACAAAGTGATAATTGAACAGAGAGCTCAAGAAAGGGAGAGAACGATCTAGTATGATATCTATAGAAATATGTGCCTGGCGAAGGAATGGCCACTACAAAAGACCTAAGGAAAATGTTTGTTCTTTGCACTTTATGAATTTAGTTGCAAAAGCATCTGGTGAATTAAAGCATCTCCCATCCTTAGTACCTTCTGCTGACTGAAGTCTGGGCTCCATGATATAGGGCACCTTAATATATAAGTCCAAGTACCTCTGCCTTAAGAACTGCTCTCAAGGCACAAGCACACACACACACACTCACACACACACACACACACACACACACACACTCTTACACCATGTCCTCCTGGGCTATGTTCCTACTACACATTTCTCACTCAGAACCACCCTCCTCACACCATATACCATTATAACTCAAGCTGATCATGTCAGATCATCTTTCTCCTACAGAATGTATAAATTGTACCCAGAAATTCCAGTTCACAGACTGCTGATGGACCAATAAACTTGGGGTTCATTTTTATGATCACTTTCAGCTTTATATTTAAAGAAATATAAAAAGTATGTGTGTGTGTGTGAAAGAGAGGTGGAGGGAGAGAGAAGAGAGGGAAATGAAATAGACATTAGGGTGTAAAAGATTTAATAAGCTCTAATAGTCCCTGAGACTACGTGATGAATTAAAGCTTCCTTTGTTTGGCAACATTCCAATTCCAGTTATCTCTACTTGACGCCCAGGAAAAATAATTTTCAAAAAGAAAAATACATGTTTACCTTGACAGACAGTTATACTTTTATAATGAATGAAACCTGAAATATTTGACTACCCCAAAAGAAAAATAGGCAAAGTAAATAACGTGAAGTGAAGTGAAGTGAAGTCGCTCAGTCATGTCCAACTCTTTGCGACCCTATGGACTGTAGCCCACCAGGCTCCTCCATCCATGGACTTTTCCAGGCAAGAGTACTGGAGTGGGTTGCCATTTCTTTCTCCAGGGGATCTTCTTGAACCAGGGATCAAATCCAGGTCTCCCTCATCTCAGGCAGACGCTCTACCGTCTGAGCCACCAACAAAAATGAGTATCCAAAGGAAAACAACAAAAGCTAAATGTGTTTTACATAAAGCAATAGAAGACATTTTCCCAAAATCTTTTCCATTTCTTTGACCAATTTTTTACTGTTCTATAGGGAATGAGGCAAGCTCTTTCCCAGTTTTCTTATGGGGCATCGTGTGTTTGTTATTCTTGGAGTTTAATCACTGTCATATTTTTAAAATAAATCTGATGAATACACCCCAATGCTATTCTAGTCTTTGTTCAACACGCAAAAAGGCTTTTCAAACTATACTCTGTAAATTCTATAGACACCATGTCAATCCATCCTTTTGTCCCGAATAAGTTTTTTCATAGGATTCATGCCTGAAGACGTTATATTATAATAGATGTTCATTGTACTCTTACTTTACCATGACAATGCAAAATCCTAATCATCAGAGACTTCAACTGCTATGGTCACTATTTTTTTTTCCATAATATCCTTTTATTATCACAATCTGTACATATCTGTAGTTGTTTTTCTCTTTTCATTCCTATTATGTTGACCTATAGCTTTTCGTTTTTTAATATAAATTTATTTTAAATGGAGGCTAATTACTATTTTACTTTCAGAAAGATATGTGAATATATGTGCACTTATATAGAAACAGGGCCTTTCCAGGTGGCGCTAGTGGTAAAGAATGCAGGGGGCATGAGAGGCAGGTTCAATTCCTGGGTCAGGAAAATCCCCTGGAGAAGGGAATGCAAGCCACTCCAGTATTCTTGCCTGGAGAATCCCATGAACAGCAGAGCCTAGTGGGCTACAGTCCATACGGTCGCAAAGAGTCAGATACATCTGAAGCCACTTAGCACGTATGCAGGCAAACAGAAACGTATTTAAATACATGTGAAGTTACAAAATAAAGGGAATTGCAGGAAAAATAATTGAATAAATTATTCCCAAAGCAACTGTATTTTTAAAAAATTGAATGGAGTTTCACACACTAACTCAAACAAAAAGTAATGATTTACTGATATCCAGTGGAATAATAATTAAATTGGGAAGTGTGTAAACATGAATATATTATATAATGTTCCTGAAAATTATGACACATTAGATTCTCAGTTATTATATATTGAATGAATCAGGATTTGCTTCTCAATTATAGATTTCATTAAATACATATAAGATTGTACTTCAATTTGGGAAGATTAGATTATCAAATAAATCAGAGGGATTATCAACCCAATGTAAAAACCAGTCCTTTTTGGTGAATACCTAGAAAACTACACACTAAAATCCACAAGTGTGCCAAACTGCCTTAGAGCAAGAAATCCAGCATAAGATAGACATATTTAACTAAGTAAAATGAAAAAGCATTTTTATGGCAAAACAGTCCCCAAAAGGTCAACTGAGAAACAACAATTCTTAAAAATCATTTCAAAAGCTGATGGCGGTAGAATAAAAGGTTTATATTATATGGGCATATAATAATAAAATTGACACATCAAAATGACAATTCAAGGTATTATTTTTTATCAAGCTCAGTAACAGTTAAGGAAAGAACACTTTTTCACAACCATCCATCTGGGGAAATACTTACAGAGTTGTCACACAGTTTACAGTGGTACTTTGAAACAGGGAGCAAAGGTGCACTATCTGTATTTGCAGACAGAAATTTAAGATGTTACACTGTTGGGAAAACCATCCAAACAACGGCACAGATATTAAAAGTACAGAAGTTCTCTACCTGGAGCCTTCTCAGTCTCAGCACCTCTTGACATTCTCAGACAGGTTGTTCTCTGTGGTGGGTCTGTCCTGTGCCTTGCAGGATGTCTAGAGCATCCCGGACCTCCACCCACTGTTCCCAGAGTAACAGACAGATATTTCTACAAGCATTGTTCAGTGTTTCCAGGGAAACAAAGTTGCTCTTGCTTAGAAACACAGTTTAAATTTAACAATCTCAAATATTTTTGTAGGAATGATATAATAGCAACTTGAAGAGAAAGATTAGGAAAGACAGTCTACAGTGTGAGTAGCACAGCCCCTTAACTAAACAGCTATTGAAATAATGAACCTATATTACACTGAATACTAGTTGATTGGAAGAAAATCCCTGGGGCATTATTGACCAGTAAAGGAAAAGGTAGGAAAAAAAAAAAGAAGACAGCACTGAATCAAGAGTACCTGTGATGTGCATAGGATTCTATTCATACATTTGTAGAAAAGTGTATGAATAGGTGTTTGTACCTAATATAGAAAGAAAAGTTTAAAAGAAACCAAGCATATGTGGCACAATGTTACTGAGAATAAAGCTAGGTTAAGTGGTAGTGGTTTTAAAATAACTGAATGTAACAAGATTGAGTGAATATCTATAACTAAGTTTCATAAAGACCTGAACAGTAATAACTTAATGATACCAACATTGGCCACTAATTCAATGTTAAATTGCCAAAGAATTGGAAATAAAATAAGAGAAGATATTTTAAATGCAAGGAGGCAGCAGTATTCAAGTTCAAATTTTTTCTTAACTAAAGATACATGGATTCAAATACGTTCTTGAAAGACAAAGGTAACATTTAATCAAATGGTTAAAAAATGATTTCTACATGATGTCTAATGGTAATACAACTTTTAGAAACACATTTAGCCACAAAAGATTAAAAGGAACAATAAAGAAGAAGAGAGTAAAAGTTAGAAATATGTTAATAGGTGGTTGTGTGTGTGTGTGTGTTAAGTTGTTACAGTCATGTCTAACTCTGCA
>NW_024072900.1:0-4717 GCF_014754425.2 Oryx dammah
CGTGTCTCCCGGGTAGGGGAAAAACCTTGCAGTGCTGGCCGCGGCAGGTGGCGCCCAACGTGGGGCCCGAAAACGACAGCTCTTCGCCACTACTCATTATATGAACGAGTGAGTAATTGCACGGTGTCGGTGCTAATTAATAAGAAGTGGAGTAGTAAGGATTATTGTTGAGAGTATAAATCATGGGGCAGACGCACAGCCGTCAATTGTTTGTACATATGTTATTTGTTATGTTGAAACATAGAGGTATTACTGTTTCTAGACCAAAATTAACTAATTTTCTTTCTTTTATTGAAGAAGTTTGTCCTTGGTTTCCTAGGGAAGGGACCGTTAATCTAGAGACATGGAAAAAGGTAGGAGAACAAATTAAAACGCACTATACTTTGCATGGTCCAGATAAAGTGCCTATAGAAACCTTGTCCCTCTGGACTTTAATACGAGATTGCTTAGATTTTGACAATGAAGAGCTAAAACGGTTAGGTAAATTGCTCAAAGAGGAAGATAAAGCAGCGAATGAGCCAGAATATGCTGTTCCAGAGGGGCTAGAAGGTAAGCCACAACCACTTAAATCTCCCCAGTCTCTTGATGTAAATGACGTTCTTTCCTCTGAAGACGCGGATGAATTAGAGGAGGAAGCCGCTAAATACCACCATGAGGATTGGGAGTTTTTAGCTCAAGAAGAAAAACACAAGGCTTCTGACGATGACCTGATGGAATGCGTCAAAAAACTTGCTAAATTGTTATGCATTTCAGACCATAAGTTTAATCTTTCCGATCTTTCTGCTTCTGCTCCTCCCCTTCCCCCCGCTTATGCTCCTTCTGTTGTTGCTGGATTGGATCCCCCACCTGGACCAGTGGCTCCTTCATCATCTCAGGACACCATTTCTCCTTTACAGAAAGCTCTGCGACAGGCTCAGCGATTGGGTGAGACAGTATCTGATTTTGCTTTAGCTTTTCCTGTGTTTGAACAAAACAACCAACGATTTTATGAGGCCTTGCCTTTTAAACAGTTAAAAGAATTGAAAGTTGCTTGTTCTCAATATGGTCCCACCGCTCCTTTTACTATGGCAATGATTAAAAATCTAGGAACTCAAAATTTGCCTCCTAATGATTGGAAACAAATAGCCAGAGCCTGTCTTTTGGGTGGAGATTATTTATTATGGAAATCAGAATATATTAAACAGTGCGGCCGTATTGCAGATGTAAATCGGCAACAAGGTATTCAAACTTCCTATGAAATGTTAATAGGGGATGGCGCTTATCAAGCTACTAATGCACAACTAAATTTTTTACCAGGTGCTTATGCACAAATATCTAATGCCGCACGACAAGCATGGAAAAAACTTCCTAGTTCTAGTACCCGGACTGAGGATTTGTCTAAAATTAGACAGGGGCCTGAGGAGCCCTACCAAGATTTTGTGGCCAGACTGTTGGATGCCATTGGTAAAATTATGTCTGATGAACATGCTGGTATTATTCTTGCCAAACAGCTGGCCTTTGAAAATGCCAATTCAGCATGTCAAGCTGCCCTGCGACCTTATCGCAAGAAGGGGGATTTATCTGATTTTATTCGAATTTGTGCAGATATCGGTCCTTCATATATGCAGGGCATAGCTATGGCTGCCGCCCTGCAGGGAAAAAGCATAAAAGAGGTTTTATTTCAACAACAAGCTAGAAACAAAAGAGGTACTCAGAGAGTTAACAACAATTCCGGCTGTTTTGTTTGTGGCCAACCCGGGCACCGAGCTGTTGTATGCCCACAAAAATATCAAGCAACTACTAATACCCCCAACCTTTGCCCTCGTTGTAAAAAGGGTAAACATTGGGCTAAAGATTGTCGTTCTAAAACAGATGTACAAGGCAATCCTTTACCCCCACTTTCGGGAAACTGGGTGAGGGGCCAGCCCCAGGCCCCGAAACAATGTTATGGGGCAACAGTGCAAGTCCCAAGCGAACAATCGCCGATTTGCACCGAGCCACGAAAGGGAGTGCCGGACTGGACCTCAGTTCCACCTCCTACACAGTATTAACTCCTGAAATGGGAGTTCAGACTTTAGGCACTGGAGTATTTGGACCCTTGCCCTCAGGTACAGCGGGTCTTGTTCTGGGATGTAGTAGTGTGTCTTTAAAAGGATTAGTTGTTTTTCCTGGAGTTATTGATTCAGATTACACAGGAGAGATAAAAATCTTAGCATCAGCTCCTAATAAAATTATAGTTGTCACTGCTGGACAACGTATAGCACAGTTGTTGCTCATACCCATTATACAAAGGGGAAAAGCAATTAATAAAGACAGGTCAGACAAAGGTTTTGGTTCCTCTGACGCTTACTGGATTCAAAATGTCACGGAACAACGACCTGAACTATGTCTAAAAATTAATGGGAAGAAATTTCGGGGTGTTCTTGACACAGGAGCTGATATTAGTGTTATTTCTGGATACCATTGGCCTTCTTCATGGCCCAAACATATTGCTATTTCAACTCTTCAAGGAATAGGACAGACTACTAACCCTGAGCAAAGCTCAGCCTTGTTAAGTTGGGAAGATGAAGACGGACATTCCGGAGAATTCCGGCCTTATGTTTTGCCCCATCTCCCTGTTAATTTGTGGGGAAGAGATGTTCTGAGCAGAATGGGAGTATATTATATAGTCCGTTCTCAGCAGTAACTTCCCAGTTATTAGATCAAGGTCTTCTGCCGCATCAGGGACTTGGGAAACAAAATCAGGGTGACAGTCAACCCCTTGATTTATATCCAAAAATGGATCGAAGGGGACTTGGGTGTTTTCCTTAGGGGCCTCTGGTTTTCCTGCGACTCATGCCGATCCTATTGTTTGGAAATCTGAGGATCCGGTCTGGGTCGATCAGTGGCCCCTCTCTCAAGAAAAACTCTTAGCTGCCCAGCAGCTGGTGCAGGAACAGTTGCGGCTTGGACATATAGAGCCTTCTACTTCTGCCTGGAATTCCCCTATTTTTGTTATTAAGAAAAAGTCTGGAAAGTGGCGACTGCTACAAGATCTTCGCAAAGTTAATGAAACCATGATGCTTATGGGAGCATTGCAACCTGGATTGCCTACTCCTTCTGCTATACCTGCTAACTCTTATATGATTATTATTGATTTAAAAGATTGTTTTTACACTATTCCTTTAGCAATTCAGGATTGCAAGTGATTTGCTTTTAGTGTGCCATCCACTAATTTCCAGGAGCCCATGCAGCGGTACCAATGGAAGGTCCTTCCTCAAGGAATGGCAAATAGCCCGACATTGTGTCAGAAATTTGTTGCTACTGCCCTTGCCCCTATAAGAAAAGCGTTCCCGAATTTATATCTGGTACATTATATGGATGATATCTTGTTGGCACATGTGGATAAACAACTATTGGGTGAGGCATTTGCCTCCTTGCAAAACCATTTAACAATTAATGGTTTAATAATAGCAGAAGACAAAGTACAAACTTATTTTCCTTATACTTATTTAGGCTTTACATTATATCCAAAAAATTATTGCACTCAGTTGATTAAATTAAAAATTGATAACCTGCACACTTTAAATGATTTCCAAAAATTACTAGGAGATATAAATTGGATTCGACCCTATTTAAAAATACCTACCTATGTCTTACAACCCTTATTTGATATTTTAAAAGGAAATACTGACCCTACTTCTCGTAGAGAATTGAGTCCTGCTGCCAAAACAGCCTTAGAGATGGTAGAGTCTGCTATTAGAGAACAACAAATTACTTATTGTGATTATACAAAACCATGGGGATTATATATTCTTGCAACTCCTCATTCTCCTACAGGGGTCCTATACCAGACTAAGCCAATGCGCTGGATTTATTTAGCATCCACTCCTGATAAAAATTTGCTACCTTATTATGAGCTTGTTGCTAAAGTAGTGGCTAAAGGCCGGGTTGAGTCTATTCAATATTTTGGAAAAGAACCTCCATTGATTTGTATACCTTATACAACAGAGCAACAAAATTGGTTGTTTCAATTCTCTGATAAATGGGCCCTTGCTTTTGCCAATTTCCCTGGACAAGTTATACATCATTATCCTGCAGATAAATTATTACATTTTGCTATGCATCATCCTTTTATTTTTCCAAAAATAGTTAAAAATCAACCTATCAATAATGCCACTCTTTTGTTTACAGATGGTTCTTCCAATGGCATTGCAGCTTTAATTATTAATGACCAATCTTATTATACTCAAACTGCTTTTTCTTCTGCCCAGGTTGTCGAGTTATTTGCAGTGCATCAAGCTCTACTGACGGTTTCAACTCCCTTTAATTTATTCACTGATAGTCAATACATCGTTCGGGCTTTAAATGTGTTAGAAACTGTTCCTATTATAGGTACTTCATCAGAAGAAGTGTTTACTTTATTTTCCTCCATCCAGGCTACTATACAAGCTCGGCAACATCCTTGTTATTTTGGACATGTCCGAGCTCATTCTTCATTGCCAGGACCGATATTTCATGGTAATCATGTTGCTGATTCATTAACTAAGCAACTTTTTTATCAATCTGCCATAAGTGCTGCTCAAACCTCTCATGCTCTACATCATCAAAATAGTCATTCCTTGCGTTTACAGTTCAAGATTTCTCGAGAAGCGGCCCGACAAATTGTTAAAAATTGCCCTACATGTCCTCAATTTTTTGTCCTACCCCAATATGGCATTAACCCACGTGGCCTTCGCCCTAATCATATTTGGCAAAC
>NW_024072901.1:0-4717 GCF_014754425.2 Oryx dammah
CTTTCATTGCCAAGGGTGCCAGTTCCATCCCTGGTCCAGGAACTAAGTTCCCTCAAGCTCCATGGTGCAGGAGAAAACAAAATTAAGTAATTAATTTGGAGCCAAGCACTGCAGAAAAGGCTTCTATTTTTGATTCTTATTTAATAGAGTATATAGAATTCCCTGCTCACATTTTACTTTGTCAAATGTTTGTGAAATTCTTGGGTGTTTGGTTCCCTTTTATAGCTGCTTCCACAAAGTATCAAAAAGAGTTGGAGAATGACTTTCCACAGCCGTCTAAGGTTAGCTGGAACAAAGTGGTCCCAGTTCTTTCCCAGAGTTCTCCAGAAAATTAGAGGGAAGCTCAATGCCTCATGTTTAATAGAATTATTTAGGTTCGTTAAATAAAAGGGTCCAAGATAAGGAAATTGAATCTGCAGATTCAAGATACAGTTAATTGAGGCTTACAATATTACTCACTCAAGCAGATGCGGGAAAACAGGCAATAACTCATTCAAATAGAAAAAAGGTGAATATTCATGTCCAGCTAAAGAGAAGCAAGAGAGAAAAATATGAAAACGTTACAATCTTTTCACATAATATTTTTAGAATAATAATGATGCAAATTAGGAAGTTTGGAAGGTATTAAAACAGTAAGAATCCTTGTGATTTGTAGAAAGAGCTACTTTTTTTTTTTTTTGGTGGAAACATGTATTTTCCCATGAATCTATTTTCATTTTTTAAAAATTTTCTAGACCTTTATTTCTCCGGCAATGGGGGTAAAAGGAATAAAATAAAAATGGCACAACTGACACAACCGACTGAGGGGGAAGGAAGGGAGGTGGAAAAATCGATGGGGGAGGGGTCCTCATTATAGCAACAGGAGCCTGCAACCTGGGATGCCAGCATCACCCCACAGCGCAGCATGAACAACTCTTCCTCCTAGGGTCTCTGCCCTGTCCCACCTTGGGCACCCCCAACCCCAAGGGAGTGGACGGTGAGAAGCTGGATTCCCAGACTGGGGCCAGCAACTGTGCTGGGGGAGGGGCCTGGGGTCAGAACATGCACAGGGAGTGACAGCCAAGGGCACTGTCTCCCCAAGGAAGGGACTTGGGGGGAGGGAGGGGGAGAGTGGATACCAGAGGCTGGCGTTGGCTCCTCTTCCAGCATCAGGCGAGAGACAGCGCAGTCAGAGCCTCCTGGGCAAAGTACTTGACATCTATGTCCCGGTCCTGGGTCAGCTTCTCCAGGATGGGCTTGACCTCAGTCTGCAGTGTGCTGTTGTCCAGGATGGACCCGATCTTCTGTAGGGACTTGGCCACATTGAAGCGGACATTGGCGACGGGGTCCTCAGCCATATGCAGCACTGTGGGCAGCATGTGCTTGGTGGTGATCTCCTGCCCACAGACCTCAGACAGCACATTGATGCAGAAGAGTGTAGTCATGCGGTGCAGGTAGTTGGGTTCCTCAGACAGGGTCAGGACCCTGGGGATGGTAGTGGCAAGGGCCCACTCCTTCCCAAACTGCTCCACCAGCTTCTTCAGGTTGTTGGTGGCCGCCTCGCGGATGGCATAGACATGATCCACAAGCCAGGACATGCACAAGGAGTGGAGCTGCGCATCAAAGAACTCCAGCCCAAACTGTCCAGCCAGCAGAGGCATGTACTCAACGATGACCAGACGCACCCGCCACTTGGCATCCTCCGCAAGCTCCATGATTGTGGGCAGCAGGAACTTGGAGAGCTGCTGGATGCCAATCACCTCTTTCATGCAATCGAGGTCGGAGATGATGTTCAGCCGCACATCTGGGCACTCATCCCTCAGCAGAGCCAGGAAAAGGGGCATGAGGTGCTCGATGGTGTTATCTTTGCCCAGGATGGGGCAGAGGCCCATGATGACGGAGGCCAGGGCTGACCTGACATGCTGGTTGGTGTCTGAGACCAGCTCCTTGCTGCAGGGCAAGATCTCGGTCAGGATCACATTCTCCCGATAGTCAGCGGAGAGATTTTCACAGAATTCTTTGAGGTTGTGGGAGGCAGCGGCTCTCACCTCGGCCTCACAGTCTTTCATCAGGTTCTGGAAGGCAGGGACCAGGCCCGTCTTGGTGATCTCAGGCCCCACTACTGTCTGGAGCTCTGTGAACTTGTCGGCCACCATGTAACGGACGCGCCAGGATGTGTCCTCGGCAGCCTGGCACAGGGTGATCATCACCAGGGCTTCCAGGGCCTCCTGGGGCAGGAGCTGGGCGATGTTCACACACACTTCCACCATTAGCAGCCGCACTGAATCCTGCTCGTCAGAGGCCAGGTTGGAGAATATGGGGATGATCTCGGTCTTGATGTCGTCTATCTCAAGCACCTTGGCGAAATCCCCCAGGTTGGAAGCTGCTGCACACCGCACCAAGAGGTTGTCATCTGAGCACAGATCCCGGAAGCACTGTAGAAGTTCCGCCTTGATGGCGATGGACACGCCAGGGTAGCAGACGGAGAAAAGGCTGCAGGCTGAGATGCGAGCGTTGACTAAGTCGCCGCCCACCAGCCGCTTCACGAGTGGCACAAAGTGGTCCTCGAGATGGGAGGGTGAGTGCTCATGCGAGATGACCCTCAGGGACTCCACCGCCTTCTCCCGCACTATGACCTCCTCCACCACGGCCAGCAACTCCAGGGGTGGCAGCAGGCAGTGAACATACTCGGGACCTCCAACCAGAGGGGTGAAGGTGCCCAGCTGCTCCGCCAGGGCCAACATGACCTCGTCCTCATCGTACAGGATGTCTATAATGAGGGGCAGAAGCTCACTGCGGGTCTTTTCGGCTCCAAGGGCCAACGCGATGGTGGACAGCTTATTGATGCTGTTGATGCGAACCTGAATATCCTCGCTCTGGAGCTCGTCTATGAGGATCGACATGGGGTCGAGCGAGTTATCGCCGTTAGCCTCCGCCATCTTTGTTCCTCACAGACCGCACCCAGCGCTTTGCGAAAACAGGGATAGGGAACGGCTGGAATGGGCGGAGTCAAGAAAGGCGTGGGGATATCTGAGCCACTTTACGGGGACTCCTCCACAGTCATTGGCCACGCTACGCCGTCCTGAGCCTGCGTTTCATTTCATTTGTCCAAACAAATAAAGTCCCACCTACCACCCATTTGCCATTGGCTGAAGAGACCACATTAACTGCAGGAGCCTGTGGTGGGGTTCGGCAGAGTGCATGATGGGATGGGAGATGACGCAATGGAGGGGTGGGGGTGGGGGATGCACAGAGGTTGTTGGGTGAGTGGAGCGGTGTTTCCTTGGAGCCTCTGTGGTAAAGAGTCCGCCTGCATCACAGAAGACCATGGTTTGATCTCTAGGTCGGGATGATCCCCTGGAGAAGGGAATGGCTACCCACTCCAGTATTCTTGCCTAGAGAATTTCATGGACAGAGCCTGGCCTCTGAGGTGTCAGGTACAGTCCACGCGGTGGCAGAGTCGTATACGATTTAGTGATTAATGCACACACGCATAGGAGAGGAGGATTCTATTTTCATTATTAGTTAGAAAACGACGTGCAAATCGTCTGCATATCTGCTTCTTATCAAGAAGAAAGACTGAAATTTAAAATGAACTTTTAATTTTAGAAGTGTCAGATTTTAGAAAAATTGTGATAGTACAAAAGGGTTCTCAAATATCCCACACCAATTTCCCTTTTTGTAACATCTTATCTTGGTGTGGTACTTTGTTCACAATGGGCGAACCAGGATTCATATATTAGTGTTAACCGAAGTCCATTCTTTTTTTTTTTTTTAATTAGGTCCCATTTGTTTATTTTTGCTTTGTTTCTTTTTTTTTTTTGTAATTTATTTTTTATTTTACTTTACAATTCTGTATTGGTTTTGCCATACATTGACGTGAATCCACCACGGGTGTACATGCGTTCCCAAACATGAATCCCCCTCCCACCCCTCTCCCGACAACATCTCTCTGGGTCATCCCCGCGAAGCGTGCCATATCCTGCATCGGACATAGACTGGCAATTCGATTCTTACATGATATTCAGATTCGTTTGCTCTTCTTTACCTGATACCCTTTTTCTGTTCCTAGATCCCACCCAGGTTTATTACATGACATTTTGTTGTCAGGTCTCCTCTAGACTATGATAGGTTCTCAAACTTTTCTTGTTTTTCATAACTTTTGACAGTTTTGAGGAATACTATTCAGGTGTTCTGTAGAATGTCCCTTACTTGGGATGTGTTTGACATTTATCTTAGGGATAGACTGGGGTTGTGTATCCTTGGGAAGAAGACCACAGAAGTAAAATGCCATTTTTGTTTCCTCATTGTAAAGTTGCCCTTTCTACCCCTTTCTACACTGTGGTCTTTGGAAGAAAGTGACTCCACACTTACGGTGTAGGGAGGAAAGACTGAATTTTAACTGTAATAGAAAAAATCATTATCACTGGCAAACATTCTAATCGGAAAGTGATCAATATCATAAGTGCATTTGGCAGGCTCCTTTAACTGGTAAACTTAGAGACGTGTATTTTGTGGCTAACATATTAGTAGGCCAAATGGGCGGCACTATTTCTTAGAACTAGACTCTTCTTTAGGGCAATTTCTTTGTCTTGGGAGATGGCCAGAATTACAGGCACTGAAATTTTAATTTACCACTGCTACCAGTGGTGGGTTACAGTCCATAGGGTCGTACAGAGGCAGACATGACTGAAGCACACAAGCTCCCACCACTTCTCAGAGATATTTCAGGTCTTAA
>NW_024072902.1:0-4716 GCF_014754425.2 Oryx dammah
TTAGGATGAAGTAGCCTTTCTGGAATAATTTTTAGTTGCAAAAAAAAAATGGTGCTGAAAATCCAGTTTTTTTTGTGGTCCGAATATGTAATCTAACATGTTTATTGTATGACAGTGTTGACCAGATTTGAGCAGTTGGAATCATGGGACATTTCCTGTCTTAAAACATTAAGATAATCAGTTGTTTTCTGAAGATAAGTGTGTAAAAGATACCATAGTTACACTTAACAGCACAAGAAATTCCACTTTGAGACATGGAATAAGCAGCTGGGGCCTGATCACAAAATTTGACATAGATGTGGGCAGCTGTACCTATGGATGATATTTAAAGGTAGGTTACTAGCTGAGTTCCAGCAGAGCTATTAAAAATCCTACAGGATGATGCTACAGTACTACACTCACTACGTCAGCAAATTTGGGAAACCCAGCAGTAGTCACAGGAGTGGAAAAGGTCAATCCTCACCGTTTTCCAAGAAGGGCAGTACTAAAAAATGTTCAGATCACCAGACAATTGCAGCCATCTCCCATGCTAGTAAAGTTATGTTCAATGTGAATAGCTGATTCATAGGAAAACTCCCTGAAACTGGGAAAGGTTGAAGGCAAACAGAGAAGGGTGTGACAGAAGATGAGATGTTTGGGTGACATCACTGATTCAATGGACATGAACTTAGGCAGCTCCGGGAGAGGTCAGAGACCTGGAAACCTGGCAGGAGCAGTCCGTGGGGTCACAGAGTGTTAGACACGACTTGGCGACTGAACAATAACTAGCTGAACTCATTCAGGAAATGAGTGTACACATAAAAATAGAGTCTGAACTTGGTACTGGGACACTTCATTGTTTAGAGATCAGACAGGATGGGAATCCAAAACAAGAAGTACATTCAGTTTAGTTCATTTCAGTTCAGTTGCTCAGTTGTGTCCGACTCTTTGCGACCCCATGAATCACAGCACTCCAGGCCTCTCAGTCCATCACCAACTCCTGGAGTTCACTCAAGCTCATGTCCATCGAGTCGGTGACGCCATCCAGCCATCTCATCCTCTGTCGTCCCCTTCTCCTCCTGCCCCCAATCCCACCCAGCATCAGGGTCTTTTCCAATGAGTCAATTCTTTGCATGAGGTGGCCAAAGTATTGGAGTTTCAGCTTCAGAATAATCAGTCCTTCCAATGAATACCCAGGACTGATCTCCTTTAGGATGGACTGGTTGGATCTCCTTGCAGTCCAAGGGACTCTCAACTGTCTTCTCCAACATCACAGTTCAAAAGCATCAATTCTTTGGCACTCAGCTTTCTTCACAGTCCATTTTTCACATCCATACATGACCACTGAAAAAACCATAGCGTTGACTAGATGGACCTTTGTTGGCAAAGTAATATCTCTGCTTTTCAATATACTATCTAGATTGGCCATAAGTTTTCTTCCAAGGAGTAAGCGTCTTTTAATTTCATGGCTGCAATCACCATCTGCAGTGATCTTGGAGCCCCCAAAATAAAGTCTGACACTGTTCCACTGTTTCCCCATCTATTTGCCATGAAGTGATGGGACTGGATGCTATGACCTTAGGTTTCTGAATGTTGCGCTTTAAGCCAACTTTTTCACTCTCCAATTTCACTTTCATCAAGAGGCTTTTTAGTTCCTCTTCACTTTCTGCCATAAGGGTGGTGTCATCTGCATATCTGAGGTTATTCTGCTGGCAATCTTAATTCCAGCTTGTGCTTCTTCCAGCCCAGCGTTTCTCATGATGTACTCTGCATAGAAGTTAAATAAGCAGGGTGACAATATACAGCCTTTTCCTATTTGAAACCAGTCTATTGTTCCATGTACATTAGCCACTTCTAATTTTTCAAGTTAACTTTTGCCTGGTGTGTAATTTTTGCAGTCTCCACTTGAACATATTTTCATGTTTGAAGCGACTTTTGTTTTAGACAACATACAGCTGAGTCTTGTTTAGGTGTCTACCCTGCCATTTTCAGGTTTTTAATTGATGTATTTAGGACCATTTATATTTTGAGAAACTTATTAACTATTAAGGACAGTCTGCCCTTTTCTTATTTGTTTTGTGTGTGTTTCCTTCAATTCTCAACGTTTTTCTTTTCTTGACTTACTTGTGGATTTTTTAACATTATAAAATAATTTGACTTGGATCTGCATTGTTTTTGAGTATATGTCTTTGCATGGTTTTCTTAGTCTCTCTAGGTATTAAGATACACATAGGTAGTTTATCCGGGAAAGGCAATGGCACCCCACTCCAGTACTCTTGCCTGGAAAACCCCAAGGACAGGTGAGCTTTGTGGGTTGCCGGCTTTGGGGTCGCACAAAGTCGGATACGACTGAAGTGACTTAGCAGCAGCAGCAGGTAGTTTATCACTCCCTACCGTTGCTGACATTTTACCACCTTAGATGAAATGTGAAATGCTTACTTCCATTTAGACTTATTGGTTCTCTCGACATTTTTAACATAAATGTCTGTAGTATCCTCTCTATATACATTGAGCACCATATCAGATGACAGTTTTGTACAACTATAATAAAATCAGCAGGAAAATCATCAGTCAGTCAGTTCAGTCACTCAGTCATGTCCAACTCTTTGCGACCCCATGAATCGCAGCACGCCAGGCCTCCCTGTCCATCACCAACTCCCGGAGTTCACTCAGATTCACGTCCATCGAGTCCGTGATGCCATCCAGCCATCTCATCCTCTGTCATCCCCTTCTCCTCCTGCCCCCAATCCCTCCCAGCATCAGAGTCTTTTCCAATGAGTCAACTCTTCGCATGAGGTGGCCAAAGTACTGGAGTTTCAGCTTTAGCTTCATTCCTTCCAAAGAAATTCGAGGGAAATCATATTCTTATTATATTTACCTTTTTTTAAAAAAAAAAACAACAACACACAAAACTCCATTCTAAAATCTCTATTCTTTTTCTACTTTGCTTTCTTTTGAAAAGTTCTTAAGTATAGTTCTGCTGGAGACAAATTCTCTCTGTTTTGCTTTGTTTGGGAAATTCTTTCTTTGTCCCATTAATTCAAAAGGATAATTTATAAGATATAGAATTTGGACTTGACAATTATTTTCATCCAGCTTTGGAAAAATGTTCTCACTTCTTTTTGGCTCTATGCTCATTAATGAAATTTCCACTGATGCTTGAATCTTTTTTCCAAATATGTATTGCATAATATTTATCCCAAATAAGTATTGCATATCTATGCTGCTTATGAGATTTTTTTCTGTTAGTTTCAGGAATTTGAACGTGACATATCTTGTTTAACTTTTTACTTAGTTTTGGCTTATAGCCAATTAACACTGTTGTGCTCAATTCAGGTAAACAGAGAAGGGACTCAGCTACACATATGCATGTGAGCATTCTCACTCAAACTCCCTTCCTGTCAGATCTGCCACATTACACTCCACAGAGGTCCCTGTGCTATATAGTAGGTCCTTATTTGTCATCCACTTAAAAAATAGCAGTGTGTTCATGTCCACCCAAATTCCCTAACTGTCTCTTCTCCTATCATTCCCCCTGGCAACCATAAATTCCTTCTCTAAGTCTGTGAGTCTGTTTCTGTTCCACAAATAAGTTTGTTTGCAAAATTTCTTTTAAAATTCCATATATAGGGGATGTCTTACAATTTTTCTCCTTCTCTAACTTCACTCAGTATAACACTCTCTAGGTCCATACATATTTTTTCAAATGACATTATTTCATTCTTTTAGTGGATAAGTAATATTCCATTGTATATGTACCACATCTTCTTTACCCATTTCTCTGTTGATGGACATTTAGGTTGATTCCATATCATGACTATTGTAAATAGTGCTTCAGTGAACATTAGGGTGTGTGTTTCCTCTTAGACCAAGTTTTTCACCAGATCCATGCCTGGGGCAAGATTGCAAAGTCATATGGTAGCTCTATTTTTAGCTTTCAAACGAGCATAAATACTTGTCTCCATAGTGGCTGTATCAACTAACAGTGTAGGAGGGTTACCTTCTCTTCACATACTCGCCAGCATAGCTCTTTGGAATCATGTTAAGAGATATCATGCTGTAGTTTTGATTTGAATCTCTCTAATAATTAGTGATATGAACATCTTTTCATGGGTGTCTTGCCCATCTGAATGTCTTTGGAGAATAAACCTAAGGAGAGGAAACATCTGTAATCTGAAAACTGTAGTACACTAATGAAAGAAATTAAACACAAAAAAACAGATAGAAGGATATACCATTATCTTCGATTAGAAAAACCAATATTGTCAAAATGACTGTACTACCAAAAGCAATCTACAGATTTAGTGCAATCCGTATGTAATTGCCAATGGCAATTTTTCACAGAACTAGAAAAAAGAAAAAAAAAAAACACCTTAAAATTTGAATGGAGACACAAAAGTCCAAAAATAGACAAAGCAATCTTGAGAAAGTAAAATGGAGCTGGAGGAATGACACTCCCTGACTTCAGACTATGCTACAAAGCTCTAGACATTAAAAAAAAAAAAAAGGTACTCATTATGACGTCAAGACTTAATGAATCAGTGAATTGAAATGGACAGGAATGGACAAATTTAATTCAGATGACCGTTATATCTACTACTATGGGCAAGAATTCCTTAGGAGAAATGGAGTAGCCCTCACAGCCAACAAAACAGTCTGAAATACAGTACTTGGGTGCATTCTCAAAAAGGACAGAATTATCCCCATTCATTTCCAAGGCAAGTCACTTAAAATCAC
>NW_024072903.1:0-2671 GCF_014754425.2 Oryx dammah
GCCGTCACCCACAGCCTGACTCCGGGCCACTCATCCTCTTTGGTTCCATCCCTCCTTGTGTCTCCGACCCTCACCAACTGCTGCGTCCGGGACCTCCTTCCACTCACTCTCCTTGCAACTGTGCCCTTGATTCAGCATCCAAGTCTGGGGCACTCCATAAGTCTCTGATCTCCCTGAAATGCCAAGGAGAGTGTGGGCTTCCTCCATGGTTGGTCCTTCCCAACTCACCCTGCCTGGGTCTCGCTTTCTCTCCTGGACAGGAGGCAATGATATCAGCTCGGGATGGAGGAGGCAGGGTCATGAGAGGGAAGGGACAGGGTGTCAGACCAGAGTGGTGGACCAGGGGAGGAGTATGTCCTGGAGCAGATAGACGGGACCTCTGCCCAGGGAGGCCAGGTGGGAGCCGGAGACGGGAAGGGTGAAGCCTGGGTGCCTGGGTGCAGCAGCCATGATGGGCCGACAGTGGAGGTGCAGGTGGGCTCAGCCCTGGACCCTGCTCCTGCTTCTCCCCTGACAGACGGGCCTGCTTAGTCCTGTTCTGGGAGACCCTCCCAGGGTCTCCACAGCATCAGCAGCCATTCTCAGCTCTGAGTGTCCCAGGGGCCCTGGGCGTAGAGGAAATACACCTGCTGCTCCAAAGGTCCAGAGACCCTGGGAAGCTGCATGTTTTTAAGAGGCTCCAGGAGACACTGCAGCTTGTGGTAGGTGGGCCCGTCTGAGTGGAGGCTGGAGCCCCTCCTAGACTCTCCCCTCCTGTAGCTTCCCAGATCAGTGGGTGTGTGTGAGCAAGCCCCTGGACATGTGCTGAGGGGCCCAAGACCCTCTCTGGTCCGCCCTGCACTGAGGGTTGCCTGTCCGGCCATGCCAACGTCCCTCTAAGGATCGTGCTCATCCCACGAGACGGAGACACAGCTCAGACGCACCTGTGCTCCCAGGTCGTGCCACCAGCAGCTGGCTCACGTGTCTGAGGGGGAGACACGCATTCCCCGGGCCCAGCCCGCTGCCCTGCTGGAAGGACGGCCCCAGCTGCCCAGCCCCCACCCTCTGGAACCAGGCTGCACAAGGCTGCTTGCAATGCTGACGTTTAATGACCAGTTCTATGGGGTGACATGGACAGGGAGGCGTGTCCGTATGGCCCGGGTGCGACACCCAGACAGGTGCTCATCCATAGAACAGAACCAGAGCCGCTTGGACACTGAAGGGGCACAACAGGGCGGCAGGGGTGCCCCCCAGGCTGGGGTGTGGGCTCATGCAGCGGAGCCCTCCAAGCAGGTGTCGTTCAGGAGTCGGAACTCAGTCTTCCAGGGTTCCGCATCGACAGTGAAGAAGCAGGTGACGGTCTGTGGGAACAAGCACAGGGACAGAGTAGGGGGAAGGGACTTGTGAAGCTGGGGTCTCC
Organism: Oryx dammah; assembly: GCF_014754425.2. NCBI lineage: Eukaryota > Metazoa > Chordata > Mammalia > Artiodactyla > Bovidae > Oryx > Oryx dammah. Next base: position 1,400 of record NW_024072903.1, read on the forward strand.
AGTTCTAAAGCTGGCATCCAGCAAACCCTACCTTCTTGGGTGGGCAGGTCACTCTGCCCTGCCAGACCTGTGATCTCCAGGGACTCCTCCCCATGACACCAGGATGTCCCATACGACCCATGCCCCCAGTGTCCCAGCAGGGCCTCTGACCTGTATCAATCTTATCCAGGGGCGGGGCTCACCCCCTTGTCACCTAGATCAGGAGCAGCAGGATAGGGCCTGAGAGGGAGGGCAGAGGTCTCAGCTTCTATCCATCCAGCTCTGGGCAGGAGGACCACTCGGCCACGGAGATGCTGCTCCTCCCTCACACACTCCTTCTCCCGAAGGCGGGGTGGGGTGGGGGTGACGACCAGGGAGGGGACATCTCGCCTTCCACCCAGGGGCCTGGACCACGTGGACCACATGGTTAGGAACAGTCTAGGGGGACCTGGGATGCAGCAGCAGAAATGGGACCAGTGAGCAGACAGGCCAGGGGCGTACGAGTGACCAGTGACCCCTGCGCTGGCCTGCCTGGCTGGCCTCCATCCTGCAGACGACCCCTCGGTGTCCTTTGGAATGCCGTCGTCATCACTCCCCACACCGCCTGCCCTGATGCAGTGTCCATGGCCCTGTAACCTGAGGGTGGCTGGTGTGTCTTACATTGTTCACGTCTGGAGTTGCTTGAAAAGGACAGTTGTCGATGTCTTCGTCAAATTTCCCGCACCTGGTTCGGGCAAACTGCAGCTCCATGGAGAACACCAGGCCTTTTTCTTCTTTCTGTTCAGAATGTGAAGTGGATGCTTTCTCCTCCCATATACATGTATCCACACACACAGGCACACACACATCCATACTCACACATCCACACACAGACACATATATCCATACACACAGCCACACACAGCCACACATACATACACACAGATACACACTCACACACACACACATACAGACACACAGACACACACTCACATACACATCCATACTCACAGATCCACACACAGACACATGCATATCCATACACACAGCCACACACAACCACACATACATACACACAGACACACACTCACACACACGCAGACACACACACACATGCAGACACACACCCACACATACATACACACAGACACACACTCACACACACATCCACACACTCACACACACACGCAGACACACACACACACGCAGACACACACCCACACATACATACACACAGACACACACCCACACACACACGGACACACACATCCATACACTCACACACACACACACGCAGACACACATCCACACACA
>NW_024072903.1:2771-4711 GCF_014754425.2 Oryx dammah
GCAGACACACACCCACACATACATATACACACACACTCACACACACATCCACACACTCACACACACACACAGACACACATCCACACACATGCACACACACACACGCAGACACACATCCACACACTCACACACACACACAGACACACACTCACACACACGCAGACATACATCCACACACATGCACACACACACACACGCACATATCAACACACACAGACACAAGGACACAAGCACGCAGGCACATGCACAGGACTGGGACAATGACTTCAAGAAGCACCCTCCCACTCACAAAGTGACCTGTCTTCTCCACTACCTGGACTTTAGGCCTCGCAGTGCCCCCCTACTCTAGCCTGGCCTTTATTCTCAACACTGAGTCGGTCTTGCACTCCAGGCCAGAGACTGCAGGCAGAGACCCAGCTGGGGGCAGCAGGGCAACAGGGCCAGGCGGGACCCGCTCCTGTCCCTGGAGGGAAGCTGGGGCCGTGTGGAGAGCCCTCTGCCTTCCTTCTGTCACTCAATCCAGAGGTGCAGAGGGGGTGTTGCCCCAGCGTGTTCCCCCCACCCAAGCACTCACACAAAGCACAGGTACACATCCACACGTGGCCGCACACAGGACCGGAAGTGTTCCTTCTGCAGAATGCTCTTGGCCTTTCTGTCTACAGTGCATGTGAAAATCGCACCCCTGGTCGTGTTCTGCAGATTCCATTGCCATGAGAACATTTTAGGATTCAGAACGTGGTCTGGGAAGAGTGTAAATCATGCTCGATCCATGGAGGAGAAGGAGCCCGGAGCACATGGGGTCAGAGGAGAGGCCCTGAACGCCCAGAGGCTCCTCAGGACGAGGGGCCTCCAGCTGCTTTCCCTTCTCTCTCTCTCTCTCTCTCTGATTTTCCTAAATGAGCCTAGTTTAATGTTATTTCCATGAAGTTGATTCTAAATCTCTAATCCAGGGTTTTCTGTCTGGCTCTTTTTTTTTTTTTAAATAAATAGTTTCATCCCCTCATACTTCATATTTTGCTTATTCTTCATAAAACAAGGTGAAAAATGACAAAATTGAAAACACACCTCCCAGAGTTTGAAAAATTCCCATAATTATTATCGTTTTTCAATAAAAACTGAAACAAACCCAATAGGCTGTATGTATTTCCCTCTATTTTATGGTTGTCAAATGATGATTTAAATCCTCTGATTACACCTTCTCCCGACCCTAGTAACAGCCAACGAGGCCAGCAGTGGGGAAAATATGGTACCTACCCACTCCAGCCACGACCGCAGTACACGCACCACTTTGTAGGCATTCCTATCCTGGCTCTTCAGGTTGTACTCATGTAAGGCATACTCCACGACGGCAGGAAAGTAAAGCTTCAAGATATTTCTGTCTTCACTATTCTCGTTCCCTTGGGGACGCCAGCCACGAGTCACCAGGAGCTGTAGACCTAAGAGAAGCAGGAGCAGGGTCCAGGGCTGAGCCCACCTGCACCTCCGCTGTCGGCCCATCATGGCTGCTGCACCCAGGCTTCACCCTTCCCGTCTCCGGCTCCCACCCGGCCTCCCTGGGCACAGGTCCCGTCTATCTGCTCCAGGACATACTCCTCCCATGGCCCATCCCTCTGGTCTGACACCCTGTCCCTTCCCTCTGATGACCCTGCCTCCTCCATCCCAAGCTGATAACATTGCCTCCTGTCCAGGAGAGAGAGTGAGACCCAGGCAGGGTGAGTTGGGAAAGACCAACCATGGAGGAAGCCCACGCCCTCCTTGGCATCTCAGGGAGATCAGAGACTTATGGAGTGCCCCAGACTTGGATGCTGAATCAAGGGCACAGTTGCAAGGAGAGTGAGTGGAAGGAGGTCCCGGACGCAGCAGTTGGTGAGGATCGGAGACACAGGGAGGGACGGAACCAAAGAGGATGAGTGGCCCGGAGTCAGGCTGTGGGTGACGGC
>NW_024072904.1:0-4706 GCF_014754425.2 Oryx dammah
AAGATGAGGACCGCTGTTCCTGCCTAGTCCTCTGAGATTCCACAATGCAGTAACCAGGATCACCATTAGGAAACAGACACCCTTCAGGAATCCTGGAAAGAACAGCAGTGTCTTGGGATGGATTAGGTGCTTTCACAACATTCTTCTCATGAGAAGTCTTAGGAAATAGGTGGTAACTGCTGGAATAAGAGAATTATCTAAGGAATATGTGACTTAAAACAGCTCTGCCTGCATAATTTTATACTTGCTTTTCTTTCTCCATGAATTACTAATGGATTCCAACATATTTTTACCAATAAATTCATGGGTTTTCGCTTATGTTTGGTAAGTTGAAGGAGGATTAGGCTTTCTTAAGAAAAAGGTCCTTAATGAGGTTGCTGACTTAGAAAGAGGGATAATTAGTTCTTGATAACAGAGAAAGTGATTCAAGGACAAATGGTCCTCATTCTTTCCAAATAATGGATATTTTTTTCATAGAATGGCTATTTTCCATTTTACAAGTGGAAGCATTTGTAGCAAACTGAATCTCTGAATCTCTCTGAAAATCGTGTAATATCTACATGAGAGTTTGCTAGATTTTACTTAGAAACTAGTAATAGTGGTTATCTAGGAGAGAAGCTGACTGTCTGGGGACTGAGTGGAAGAGAGTCTAAGTAAGCCATGAGGCAGAAAAGAAATCATCAGCAAATGTGCATGCTCAAAGAGTCAAAGAGCAGTGTCTCTAAAATTCCAAAGGAAAATATTTTTTGAACCTACAATGTTACATGTAGCCAAACTATTAGTCAAATATGAATAAAATAATATAATTTCCACAATATATTTTCTGATAGCTTTGTGAGGTTTTGCTCCAACAAAACAAAGGTAAAAACCCAAATTGAGAAAGACTCAAAATGTAAAATAAATATATCAATAAATAAAGCTATGGACATAATTGAGAATAATAAGAGAATGAAAGCCCTAGGGTGACAAATGTTGGAGAAACCTACAGATCTACAAGATTCTACTAATACACTTTTTCAAGGATACCAGAAATTACATGTCCAATTGGAAACGGTATCTAATATAAAGACAGAAACAATGACAGGCCAGTTAATTTAAAGATATACAGTAGTCAATACTGTGGTGGTAATTGATTATCACTCCACTCTCTGGAAAGGAAAAAAATGTATGTGTAGACATTGCTTTTCACGCCATAAAACTACACATACTACAGATTCATTACATTGAACTTTTAAAAAATTTATTCATTTTTACTAGGAGGGTAATTGCTTTACAATGTTGTGCTGGCTTCATACAGTAACATCAACCTGCCACAGGTATCCATATGTTTCCTCCCTCTTTAACCTCCCTGCCGCCTCCCATGCCATCCCATCTCTCTGGGTTGTCACAGACACGTTGAGTTCCTGTGTCATACAGCAAATTCTCACTTTCTTTCTATTTTAGGTATGGCAATGTATGTTTCCATGTTCCTCTCTCAATTCAGCCCATCCTCTCCTTTCCCCACTGTAACAAATCTGTTCTCTATGTCTGCATCTCTCTTGCTACCTTGCAACTAGGTTCGTCAATGTCGTTTTTCTAGATTCCATATATATGCATCAATATATGATATTTGTTTTTCTCTTTCAGACTTGCTTCACTCTGTATAACAGGCTCTAGGTTCACCCCCCTCACAGCATTGATAAATTTGTTCCTTTTAATATCAAGTAATATTTCATTGTATACATGTACCCTAACTTCTTTATCCATTCATCTAGGTTGCTTCCATGTCCTGACTATTGTCAATATTGCTGTGATGAATATTGGGATACATGTCTCCTTTTCAGTTATGGTTTCCTCTAAGTATATGCCCAGTAGTGGGATTGCTGGCTCATTTGGTAGTTTTATTCCCTAGTTTCTTAAGGAATCTCGATACTGTTCTCCATAATGACTGTATCAATTTACATTCCCACCTAAAGTGCAACAAGCTTCCCTAGTCCCTTTTCTCTTTGAAGGCTGAGCTCTAAAGAATTGATGCTTTTAAACTGCGGTGTTGGAGAAGACTCTTGAGAGTCCTGTGGACTGCAAGGAGATCCAACCAGTCAATCCCAAAGGAAATCAACCCTGAATATATGCTGGAAGGGCTGATGCTGAAGCTGAAACTCCAATACTTTGGCCACCTGAGGCAAAGAGCCAACTCAATGGAAAAGACCCTGATGCTAGGAAAGATTGAAGGCAGGAGGAGAAGGGGCAACAGAAGATGAGCTGGTTGGATAGCATCACCAATTCAATGGACATGAGTTTTTGCAAACTCCAGACAATAGAGAAGGACTGAGAAGCCTGGCCTGCTGCAGTCCACTGAGTTGCAAGGTGTCGGACATCACTTAATGACTGAACCACAGCAACAGTGTCACAGAGTGTTCTTCTATGTTTTCCTCTAAGAGTTTTAGGGTTTATGGTCTTACATTTAGATCTTTAATCCATTTTGAGTTTTTTTTTGTGTTTGGTGTTATCTTTGTGTATAGGCTTCTCTTGTAGCTCAGACGGTAAAGGGTCTGCCTGCAATGTGGGAGACCCAGGTTCAATCCCTGGGTTGTGAAGATCCCCTGGAGAAGGAAATGGCAATCCACTCCAGTACTCTTGCTTGAAAAGTTCCATGGATGGAGGAGCCTGCTAGGCTACAGTCCATGTGATCACAAGGAGTTGGCAAGGACTGAGCAACATCACTTTCACTTTTCACTTTCATGGATTGGAAAAGGAAATGGCAACCCATTCCAGTTTTCTTGCCTGGAGAATCCCAGGGATGGGGGAGCCTGGGGGGCTGACATCTATGGGGTCGCACAGAGTCGGACACGACTGAGCGACTTCATTTTGTATGGTGTCAGGGAGTTTTCTAATTTCATTCTTTTACATGTAGCTGACCAGTTTTCCCAGCACCACTTATCAAAGGGACTATCTTTTCTCCTTTGTATATTCTTGTCTCCTTTTTCAAAGATAAGGTGTCCATAGGTGCATAGGTTTATCTGGGCTTTCTATCTTGTTCCATTGGTCTATATTTCTGGTTTTTTACCAGGACCATTTTGGCATGATGGCTGTAGCTTTGCGATACTACACATTTTAAAATTAATCTTAGTTATTAACATTTTTAATCACTTTTTCAAGTCCAGACGATCCACCAAGCAATTAATCAAGTCCTGATTTGTAGCATTGTCCAACAATTGTACCTCATAAGCTTGAAAGAACACACAACTTGTAGTGCCAGCAGACTTTAAATTCCCAAAAGAATGAGGGTAAGAGGAAAAGGAAGAAGAGAAAAAGAAGATATAGGAACAGAAGAAGGGGGGGGGGATGAGGAGTGGGAAGAGGAGACAACTTAAGATGCCAAAGCAAAAATCGAACACAGGAAAGACGTAGGCTAAATATGGAGTAAACTATAAGATTATCACAACCTTAATGGGAAAAGTACTGCTCCTTTAAGTGGCATAGGGGCCAAGGCGTGAAATTCATAGATTGAAAAGTAACAACACTGACAAGATATGCTTATGGGCTGAGCGGTTCTGATGCACTCACAGTAACATCTGATCCTCATTGTGCTTTCTGCGAGCTGACACAGTTCTAAGTGCTTTATATATTCGTATAAATGTAAGGCTCCCAAGCTAACCTATAAGATGAGTACTGTTACTATTCCAGTTTTAAAGAGAAGAAAACGAGACCTTAAAATGAGACACAGATACCTTGAACAAATTACTCAAAATCATAGAGTTATTAAGCAGCAGAACCATGGAGTGAACTCAGGAAGGCTGGTAATAGGATCTGTGATCTCAGAAACATGATTGTGGTCACTTCTAGTGGAGAAGGTAGGAGGTGAAATTTATTTAGGAAGCTTGGGTCTTTGGCAGGGTTGGTAATATTCTTTTTTTTATCTTCATCTTTCTTGACAATAAAGAGATCAATCTGTGATTACCCATTTCACACAGCAAAGCTTTATGAACTTTCTGAATATGTTGATCATGTTCTCCCAAAATCAAACAAAATTTTATTTTTTGTTTTCCTTTTTCTTGTTTTTCTTCAAGACAAAACTGGGGAGGGAATCGTGTCAATAATATTAGGTCAGAACCCTGTCCAAGAGTACAAAGTCAAACCTCCTAAAAATAAAGTCACCTTTTAGTGTTGGAAGCACAATAAGAGTAAAATTCTCTGCGCATTTGGTTACCTATAAGGTGATGGAAATTAATGGACTCAACTTCCCTATATATGGGAACATTGTTAATAATAGACCTATTTTCATATAGTCACTCTCATAAAATAAATTTTTGTTTTGCAAAAGAATTAATTTATTCCTCAGCCCTTATAACCATTAAAAAAATGTCTTTAAGATCATATGTACTTTCAGATAAAAGAAAATAGATGTGATAGTAGAGAATTACATAGAAAGTTGAGACTCTGAACTTCAGCATAGTATGGATGAATAAATTATCAAAATATTTGCTACATCGTTCAGATCCAAAGTCTTCAACCCCATTTGGAGACATTGTCTCTTGGATGACTGTTCTCCCTGCAGTTGCTCTGCCCTGCCTCAGCACTTGCCATCGCCTCTCATTGGTACAGTGTACCCCAGATACTCAAGGCTCACTCTCCTCTTCACTCAAGTCTTTGCCCTAAAAGTCACTTTGGAAGAGCTTTTCTACACAGTTGTCTCCAGCATTCCCCCTGCATCACTATTATTTGCC
>NW_024072906.1:0-1379 GCF_014754425.2 Oryx dammah
CAAGAAGAGAGACCTGGCGACCTGCGAGATCTTTTATCTCAAGTTGGGTCCCCAGGCTGGCCAGAAGTGGCGATTAGGCACCGAAGAGAGCCAGGAGGGTTGGTAACTGTGGCGACGCCCACCGAAATGGCGGGGGGCAGGAGCATTAGGGTTTGGGGCCCAGGGCGTTCGGTGTGCTCTAGGCAGAGGGCTCGAAGTGGTCTAGTCTTGTGTGACTCCGTGTAAATGATGCTTTCCCTGGTGGCTCAGATGGTAAAGTGTCTGCCTACAATTCGGGACACTCGGGTTCGATCCCTGGGTCGGGAAGTCCTCTGGCGAAGGAAATGGCCACCCACTGCAGAATTCTTGCCTGGCAAATCCCATGGACAGAGGAGCCTAGTAGGCTGCAGTCCATGGGGTCGCAAAGAGTCGGATACGACTGAGCCACTTCACTTTCACTTTCCTGTTACTCTTTGTTACTCCCCTACCAGTTTGCTCTGCTCAAATAAACGGCATCATGGGTATGTCTCTATAGAAAATCCATTGTGTAGATAGGGTTTGATACTATGTGAGGTGACAGATGTCCGCTGGGGCTCTTGATACCTACTCTCTGCAGATAAGCGGTGATGATTACATTTCTTTCACAAGACAAAACTAGTACCTGAATTACGGCATCGGGCCGGAGAAGGCTAGGACACCCCACACCAGTCCTCTTGCCTGGAAAATCCCGTGGGTGGAGGAGCCTGCCTGGTAGGTTGCAGGTCCATTGGGTCGCTGAGGGTGGGACACGACTGAGAGACTTCACTTTCACTGTTCAGTTTCATGCATTAGAGAAGGAAATGGCAACCCATTCCCGTGTTCTTGCCTGGAGAATCCCAGGGCCCGGGGAGCCCGCTGGGCTGCCATAGTTGGGGTGGCACGGAGTCGGACAGGACTGAAGCAACTTAGCAGCAGCTGTTACTCATCGGCTGAAACATTGAGAGAAGTGTTCACACCCTTATTTTATACATAAGGAAATATCTCAAACTCATTTAAGTGACGTGAGAGTTTTAAACTTCCTTCTCCAGCTCCCACTTTTGCCTAGTCTCCCCATGGTGGCCACAGCACTTCCGGGAAACTCTACAGGAGAGCTGCTAGGCACCAGTTTGCTTATAGATCTCCAATCTCCCTCAGAAATGCTGACCAACATAAAATGTCCAAAAGAGCCCCCAGCTGTCCCTTGGGGGTGTCCCTCACTCCCTCTACTCTCTGAGTCCAGAAGGCACCAGACTCTATTCATGGATCAGAAACACTTTTGGAAAACATTCCAGAAAGGTCTAATAGCAAAACTGGAACCTGCCTCATGCTGCCAACTATATATATATATATATATATATATATATAGAGAGAGAGAGAGAGAG
>NW_024072906.1:1479-4705 GCF_014754425.2 Oryx dammah
AGAGAGAGAGAGAGCGCTAAATATATATACATAGATGGAGATATAGATATAGCATTTACACTGCACTTGAAACTATTTACACGGCATCCACATTGTATGAGGTATGATAAGGAATGTGGAGATGACTGAAAGCACGAGGGAGCATCCCCTGAAGTTGCATGCAAAGACTGCACCATTTTATACGAGGGACTTGAGCACCCATGGATTTTTGTATCTGCGGGTGCAGGGTTCCCGTGCCCAATCTCCCAAGGGTACCGAGCAGAGAGGACGGGGCCTTCTTAAGACTTCTGCTGCTCCCCCTGTCTTGGACGCTGTCTCAAGTACCGCCACCCAGCTCCTGACCTGCCTCCGTCCACAGTTTCTCTGCCAGGCTTCCCTGACCATGATGTCAGAAATCACAGCCTCCCCCAACTCACATGCCATATTCACCTCCAGAGATATTGGGTTGCTGTATTTTTGTTTCTAGAACAACATGTGGCATCTGTCAGTGCTACATCCATGCTGCATAAACAAACACTAAGTGTTATTAACACAATCATTTATCTGGACCACAGGCTCGACCCACTCATTCCTGGCTCCCCAGGTACTTACACTCGATCTTAGCCAGAAGGCTGAGAAGCCATTTCTCCAAGCGTTTCATGAAACCCAGATCTTAATGATTTAAAACTAGCATGCAAGGGAGAAGGTCAGCCAGCATGTAGCTGGATGCTGACAGGAGTGGTGGTGGTCACCGAAATAAACAGTTTGTAACACAATTTGTCTCCATGTAATACATTTGTTGATAACTTCCATGCCATTAGCACATTTCCTTGACATGAAGCGACATTCTAAAGTTTACCTGTGACCAATTCTGATACCAGATCACGTTTCATCAGTAGCATATCATAGCTTGTTTGTCTGTGCCTAAATGGTGGCCCTAGCGGTAAAGGACCCTCCTGCCAATGCAGAAGACATAAGAGACGCAGGTTCCCTTTCTGGGTCAGGAAGACCCCCTGTAGGAGGGCATGGCAAGGCACTCCAGTATTCCTGCCTGAAGAATCCTATGCACAGAGAAGCCTGCTGGGCTACAGTCCATAGGGTTGCAAAGAGTCCAACATGCCTGAAGCAACTGAGCTCACACACATACATATGTATATAAATATATATTTTATAGTGGCATGAAAATTAATGCTGTGGGGCTTCCCTCATGACCCAGTATTTGAGACTCCTCACTTCCATTCTAGGGGGCATGAGGTCAGACCTATGATCCCACAGGCCACAGTGTGTGGCAAAAAAAAAAAAAAAAAAAAAGGGAAGATGTTGTATCTTACAGCTGATGTCATCTTAGATTAATGAAAATTTTTAGTTTTTCATAAGCAGAATCCAGCCTACTAAATGCATGTCACAAGTCACTAATGGGATGCTAGCTGTGTTATATAGGCAAATGGTTTAGACAGGGATTGAGAAATTGCTTGCCTCCTGGTTTGTGGGTTTGTTTGTTTTTTTTTTTTCCCCTCCCACCAGCAAGCTTAGAGTGATTTCTGTTCTAGGTTTTTTTGAACTTTTAAAAATACATTTCATAGTTTTATGGAGTCGGAATTTGGGGGAAACTAAGGAATATTTTATGACATGTGAAAATTACATGATATGTAAATTTCTGTGTCACAAATAAAGTTTCATTGGAACAGAGCCATGAACATTTGCCACTACCCCAGGCTGTTTCAGACTGCTAATGGCAGAGAGCTCATGGCCCTTAGGGCCTGGTTATTCTCTAGCCCATTACAGAGAAATTTTGCAGACTCATGGCTGCAGAGGACAAAATGAAGCAATCCAAACCCCATGGCTCATCAGTCCGGTTGACTCAGGGCAGCTAAACACTTCCCACTCTGGGCCCCAGTGGAAGGTGAAGCTGGAGTGTCTATGTCTCCACATCCCAGAGAGATTTCTCTGGAAATACCAGCACCACGTCCTATGTCTTGTGTCTGTGCAAGTCCTACCTGGCTCTCCAAAAGCCCTTTCTCAGTGAGGCTGGATCAGGAGATTCCAAGCCTTCTAAAGCCCATTCGAATCCAATCCATAGTATCCAATCCGGACTCCAATCAGGTTTCTGAACCAGTTTTTCCCCATAGGATCTGTCAACGAGAAACCTTTCTACCAAGTTGCTAGAGAGAGGAAAGAACGTGGGTGGGGTTTCAGGGGCCTGCCCATGGGCTGTTTCCAGGTTTCAGTGTGTTGAGAGTCCCCACTTCCCTCTCTGGCATCCAGTGGCCCACCTCCTTCTCTCCAGTGTATCTGCATCTTTAGTTGTTTGGGGTTCAAGAGCTTAAAGGCAGGGGACGGTGGTCCACACAACTATTCCAACAGAGCTCGGGCTGATGTCAGGAACCTCCAAAGCCAGGGATCCTCTTCCAATGCCAGAAAATTCTCCAGCTGCAAACAGCAAACCCCTGTCCTCTTCCGGGGGCAAGGGGGTGGCTTGCTGGGCGGGGGGTGGGGGTGGGGATTTGGGCAGGGTGACGGGGGGCAGGAAGCAAGCTTACTCCCAAGTGACCCGCACTTGAAGACTCAGCACCCGCTGGATTCCAGGGGACCTCTCTGTGGATCTTCATGCTGAAGCCCAGGAGCTTTTCTTAGGCAGGGGCTCATGCTTTCTTAAACCACGTCAGGTGTGTCAGGTCACACCCTGTTCCCCCTCCTTCTCCTTTCCTCCCTCACACCCCTTCTTCTCTCTCTTTCCCCTTTGCACCACCTAGATTATATCTCAAGCTTTCCCTCCCACTGCATTAACAGCCCACTACACACAGATTCTTAGGCGGAGGGAGGCTTTCAGAGAAGAAATATGTGTGTTTCCATTCCTTAGAAGGAAACAGAGCCACTGCATTAAAGCAAAATGAAGTTCAAAAATGAATGTGACCTCAAGTGCTGTAACCAGATACTACATCAAAAATACCTTTCTTATCAAATCAACATGTGTTCCCCTTAAAGTCACACAATACATCTCCATTACATCTCAATGAAGCAGGAGAAACAAAAGCAGAAACAGAACCCTGACCGTTTCCAAGAGCTGGTTTTACACTCCGTTGAGACGGTTGATGGTGAGTGCTGTGCCTAGTTGCTCAGTCCTGTCTGGCTCTTTGCGACCCCATGGTCCTTAGCCAGCCAGGCTCCTCTATCCACGGAATTCTCCAGGCAAAAGTACTGGACTGGGTTGCCACGTCCTTCCCCAAACTTGGTGGGTATCAAAATG
>NW_024072907.1:0-4704 GCF_014754425.2 Oryx dammah
TGAAGTGGCTTGCCATTCCCTTCTCCAGTGGACCACATTCTGTCAGTTCTCTCCACTATGACCCACCTTGTGTTGCCCTGCAGGCATGGCTTGGTTTTATTGAGTTTGACAAGCTGTGGTCCTAGTGTGATTAGATTGACTAGTTTTCTGTGAATATGATTTCAGTGTGTCTGCCCTCTGATGCCCTCTTGCAACAGCTACCATCTTACTTGGGTTTCTCTTACCTTGGGCGTGGGGTATCTCTTCACAGCTGCTCCAGCAAAGCACAGCCACTGCTCCTTACCTTGGATGAAGGGTATCTCCTCACCGCTGCCCTTCCTGACCTTCAACGTGGGATAGCTCCTCTAGGCGCTCCTGAGCCTGCATAGCCACCCCTCCTTGGGTAGCTCCTCCTGGCCGCAGGCCCTGGCCTCCAGCGTGGGTGGCTCCAGCCAGCTGCCCCCCTGGACTTGGGCTCAGGGAGCCTCCTCAGGGTCACTGCCCTGGCCTCGGGCACAAAGTGGCTTCTCCAGGCCGCCCCTGACCTCGGACGCGAGGTGTCTCCTCCCGGCCACGAGGTGTCTCCTCCTGGCCACCACTGGCCTAGGACACGGGGCAGCTCCTCCCGGCCACTGCCCCTGACCTCAGACGTGGGGTGTCTCCTCCCGGCTGTCACTGACCTCAGATCAGGGTAGCTCCTCTAGGCTGCTGCCCCAGACCTTTGATCTGGGGTGTCTCCTCCCAGCCGCCACTGACCTCGGATGGACGGTAGATCCTGTCGGCCGCTGCCCCTGACCTAGGACACAGGGTAGCTCCTCTCAGCCATCCTGCGCTGGCACAGCCTGGCACTCTAGGCACCTGCCACTGACCTCGGACGTGGGGCCTTAGAAAGCATCACTATGAAGAAAGCTAGTGGAGGTGATGGAATTCCAGTTGAGCTATTTCATATCCTGAAAGATGATGCTGTGAAAGTGCTGCACTCAATATGCCAGCAAATTTGGAAAACTCAGCAGTGGCCACAGGACTGGAAAAGGTCCATTTTCATTCCAATCCCAAAGAAAGGCAATGCCAAAGAATGCTCAAACTATGGAACAGTTGCACTCATCTCACACGCTAGTAAAGTAATGCTCAAAATTCTCCAGGCCAGGCTTCAGCAATACATGAACCGTGAGCTCCCTGATGTTCAAGCTAGTTTTAGAAAAGGCAGAGGAACCAGAGATCAAATTACCAAAATCCACTGGATCATGGAAAAAGCAAGAGAGTTCCAGAAAAACATCTATTTCTGCTTTATTGACTATGCCAAAGCCTTTGACTCTGTGGGTCACAATAAACTGTGGAAAATTCTGAAAGAGATGGGAATACCAGACCACCTAACCTGCCTCTTGAGAAATCTGTATGCAAGTCAGGAAGCAACAGTTAGAACTGGACATGGAACAACAGACTGGTTCCAAGTAGGAAAAGGAGTACGTCAAAGCTGTATATTTTCATCCTGCTTATTTAACTTCTATGCAGATTACATCATGAGAAACGCTGGACTGGAAGAAACACAGGCTGGGATCAAGATTGCTGGGAGAAATATCAATAACCTCAGATATGCAGATGACACCACCCTTATGGCAAAAAGTGGAGAAGAGCTAAAAAACCTCTTGATGAAAGTGAAAGAGGAGAGTGAAAAGTTGGCTTAAAGCTCAACATTCAGAAAATGAAGATCATGGCATCCGGTCCCATCACTTCATGGGAAATAGATAGGGAGACAGTAGAAACAGTGTCAGACTTTATTTCTGGGGGCTCCAAAATCACTGCAGATGGTGACTGCAGCCATACAATTAAAAGACACTTACTCCTTGGAAGAAAAGTTATGACCAGCCTAGATAGTATATTCAAAAGCAGAGACATTACTTTGCTGACTAAGATCTGTCTAGTCAAGGCTATGGTTTTTCCTGTGGTCATGTATGGATGTGAGAGTTGGACTGTGAAGAAGGCTGAGCACCGAAGAATTGATGCTTTTGAACTGTGGTGTTGGAGAAGACTCTTGAGAGTCCCTTGGACTGCAAGGAGATCCAACCAGTCCATTCTGAAGGAGATCAGCCCTGGGATTTCTTTGGAAGGAATTATGCCAAAGCTGAAGCTCCAGTACTTTGGCCACATCATGTGAAGAGTTGACTCATTGGCAAAGACTGTGATGCTGGGAGGGATTGGGGGCAGGAGGAGAAGGGGACGACCGAGGATGAGATGGCTGGATGGCATCACAGACTCGATGGACATGAGTCTGAGTGAACTCCGCGAGATGGTGATGGACAGGGAGGCCTGGCATGCTGCGATTCATGGGGTCACAAAGAGCGACTGAAATGAACTGAACTGTAGATATCACTCTAGCTTCATTACTTTCCAAGTTACTTCTATAAAATAATAGATTTTTAGTCATTTTTATTTCACAAGGGTTTTAGTACTTAAACTACTCAATCCAAGCATCTAATATTCCAACTTTAAGGTATGGCTCTTTCCTGTCTTCCATCTCAGTCAAACAGTAGATTGTAAAGAAGTAATCCCTTTCTCCCTTTCTGTCCACTGACTTGCTGACTGTAGCTCTGACTTCAGATGTGTGAGAGAAAGGGGGTAAAGTCAGGGGCAGCAAATGGCCTAATTAATGTACTGCTCTCATTGGCTTTCTCTAAGTTTGGTGGATTTTCTAAGCTGACTCTTTTTCCCATAGAGATAGTTTCTACTTCTCCAGGATCCCTTTGCTAAGAACATCCTCCCTAAATTGAATTGTCATCAGTAGAATTAATTTCATCCTTCAGTCCCTCTAAGTATGGTTCATTGAAAGGATTTAAAGTGGAACCAAGACTTTTCTCTTCACTGAGGCTTATATTCATCCATGAAATATATCTACATATTATGTTTTAGTATACAAAGTAGAAATCTACTAATTCCCAGTTGCTGTAGTTTGCTAAGATTGCCATAGTTCAGTTCAGTTCAGTCACTCTGTCGTGTCCGACTCTTTGCGACCCCATCAATTGCAGCATGCCAGGCCTACCTGTCCATCACCAACTCCCAGAGTTCACTCAGACTTACGCCCATCGAGTCAGTGATGTCATCCAGCCATCTCATCCCCCGTCATCCCCTACTCCTCCTGCCCCCAATCATTCCCAGCATCAGTCTTTTCCAATGAGTCAAGTCTTCGCATGAGGTGGCCAAAGTACTGGAGTTTCAGCTTCAGCATCATTCCTTCCAAAGAAATCCCAGGGCTGATCTCCTTCAGAATGGACTGGTTGGATCTCCTTGTAGTCCAAGGGACACTCAAGAGTCTTCTCCAACACCACAGTTCAAAAGCATCAATTCTTCAGTGCTCAGCCTTCTTCACAGTCCAACTCTCACATCCATACATGACCATTGGAAAAACCATAGCCTTGACTAGATGGACCTTAGTCGGCAAAGTAATGTCTCTGCTTTTGAATATGGTATCTAGGTTGGTCACAACTTTTCTTCCAAGGAGTAAGCATCTTTTAATTTCATGGCTGCAGTCACCATCTGAAGTGATTTTGGAGCCCCCGAAAATAAAGTCTGACACTGTTTCCACTGTTTCCCCATCTATTTCCCATGAAGTGATGGGACCGGATGCCATGATCTTCGTTTTCTGAATGTTGAGCTTTAAGCCAACTTTTTCACTTTCCTCTTTCACTTTCATCAAGAGGCTTTTTAGTTCCTCTTCACTTCCTTCCATAAGGGTGGTGTCATCTGCATATCTGAGGTTATTGATATTTCTCCCAGCAATCTTGATTCCAACTTGTGTTTCTTCCAGTCCAGCATTTCTCATGTACTCTGCATAGAAGTTAAATAAGCAGGGTGACAATATACAGCCTTGACATACTCCTTTTCCTATTTGGAACCAGTCTATTGTTCCATGTCCAGTTCTAACTGTTACTTCCTGACCTACATACAGATTTGTCAAGAGGCAGGTCAGGTGGTTTGGTATTCCCATCTCTTTTGGAATTTTCCACAGTTTGTTGTGATCCACACAGTCAAGGGCTTTGGCATAGTCAATAAAGCAGAAATAGATGTTTTTCTGAAACTCTCTTGCTTTTTCCATGATCCAGCAGATGTTGGCAATTTGATCTCTGGTTCCTTTGCCTTTTCTAAAACCAGCCTGGACATCAGGAAGTTCACGGTTCACATATTGTTGAAGCTTGGATTGGAGAATTTTGAGCATTACTTTACTAGCATGTGAGATGAGTTCAACTGTTCCATAGTTTGAGCATTCTTTGGCATTGCCTTTCTTTGGGATTGGAATGAAAATGGACCTTTTCCAGTCCTGTGGCCACTGCTGAGTTTTCCAAATTTGCTGGCATATTGAGTGCAGCACTTTCACAGCATCATCTTTCAGGATGTGAAATAGCTCAACTGGAATTCCATCACCTCCACTAGCTTTGTTCATAGTGATGCTTTCTAAGGCCCACTTGACTTCACATTCCAGGATGTCTGGCTGTAGATGAGTGATCACATCATCGTGATTATCCGGGTTGTGAAGATCATTTTTGTACAGTTCTTCCATGTATTCTTGCCACCTCTTAATATCTTCTGCTTCTGTTAAGTCCATAACATTTCTGACCTTTCTGTCCTTTATCGAGCCCAACTTTGCATAAAATGTTCCCTTGGTATCTCTACTTTTCTTGAAGAGATCTCTAGTCTTTCCCATTCTGTTGTTTCCCTCTATTTCTTTGCATT
>NW_024072908.1:0-4703 GCF_014754425.2 Oryx dammah
GAGTTTTTCAATGTGTCATGGTCCCTTATATTTCTGTTCCTCTCTGTCGCACCCTTGCATTTAAGCTGGGAAACCATCCTTTTATGATTTCTTAACTGAGAGCAGAAGCAGCAAGAAGCCAGATGCTCTGCACTGAGTAGGTGAGGATGAAGGAGGAGAGTGAAAGTGCCAGCTTCAAATTAAGTATTAAAAAACTAAGATCGTGGCATTTGGTGCCATCACTCTATGCCAGTAAAAGGGGAAAAGGTGGAATAACTGACAGATTTCCTCTTCTTAGGCTGTACAATCACTACCATGGTGATTGCAACCATGAAATCAAAAGACGGTTGCTTCTTGGAAGGAAAATTGTGACAGACCTAGAGAGCATGTTGAAAAGCAGAGACATTGCACTGCCGATAAAGGTCTGTCGAGTCAAGGCTGTGGTCTTCCTAGTGGTCATATACAGTTGTGAGAGCTGCTGCCACAAAAAAGGCAGAGCACCATAGAATTGTTGCCATCAACTTGTGGTGCTGATGAAGATCACTGAAAGTGCCTTGGACAGCATGGAGATCAAAGCAGTCAATCTTAATGGGATCAATCCTGAATACTTGTTAGAAGGACTGATGCTGAGGCTGAAGGTCCACTATATTGGTCATGTGGTCACTGGAACAGTCCCTGATGCTGGCCAAGACTGAGGGCAGAAGGAGAAGAGGGCGACAGAGAATGAGACGGCTGGATGGCATCACCAGTGCAATGGACACGAACTTGGGCAAACTTCAGGAGATGGTAAGGGACAGGGAAGTCTGAAGTGCTGCAGTCCATGGGGTTGCAGATACAACCTGGCCAAGGAACAACAGTCTCTAGAAAAAGCTGTCCCAGGGAGAGTAGACGATGCAAAGGTTTGTGAGAACAATGGAAGCACCAAGCTCTCCCCTAGAGACGGAGGATGTGGGTCGAGGCTGGCCACCTGGATGAGCGCCCTCTTGAAAGGTGTGCCTTCTGGTCACCTTGTCGGGTCCACTTCTCACACAGCCCTGATCTGTACGTACAAGCAGGTACCAGTTTGTGTGCTGAGGGCCTGATCCCCTCCTAGGTAGCAGGTTCTCAGTTGGTGTGACATGCCCAGCCCTGTTGGTGGACCCTCAGGCTGACCACATGTCACTCCATGGCCACAGGCCCCAGGGATCTTCCTGCTTGACCACAGCAGTGGACCTGGGCTGGAGTTGGCCTTGGGGTTGTCCATGGAAGGAACGGTGGGAACAGGTCATGTCTGTCTTTCTGTTTTTGTTTCTTAGGTGGCCAGCCAATGCAGCTTGCAGGATCCTACTGCCCCAACTGACGGTAGAATCCACTCCTCAACAGTGAAAGTGCAGAGTCCTAGCCACTCCAAGACTACCACAGTTCTCCCAGTAGGTCATTTCTTGAGCCTGGCACACGGCCCAGAATTCTGACGTTGGCTGCTGAGAGGCCGCCCTCTGTGGGTCAGGCTTTGGTGAAGTCACCAATCATTCCTCTCTCGCTGACCTCCGGGAGCCCTGTGACCATGGCCCGTAGCATAGACACTTCCGGAGGCAGGGAGAACTGAAGGACGACATACCCGCCTCCCCGCTCATATTCCTTTCCTGGCTAAGGACCCAAATGCCTTCCAAAACATTCATCTGCTCTCAACCCACCTACAGAAAGCATGCTGTCCTCCTTCCTGAAAACCTTCCCTGCAGAAGAGGTTGAACTCATGCCCTCTGCTTCTTCCTAACCTGACATGGGAAGGCTTTTCTCTACATCTGTTGATGAGCTTCAGTGTGTTCTGCTAGACAAGAGTGGTTTCTCTGCCTTCTTTTTGCGGGGGTGGGAGGTTGGTTTCAAACACACACTCCCCTTCACATCCAGGATGGTTTGAGCAAAGGCCTGGCTCTGTTCTCACGGTTCTGTCCCTCATAGTCTAGGAGAGAAGTCAAAATAAATTTGGGGCTAGAAAGAAAGTTGGGTGGGGACCTTTAGCAGCAGTGGAGTGCAAGAAGTGGTCCACGGGAGCAGGCGGCGTCCTGCCAAATCTGGGTGGGTGGGCATTTGTTGATGGATGGGGGTCACCTGGGAACTGAGTCATCACCTGCATACCCCCTCCCTGTCCTTGAGGTGAGCCCTCTCTAGGGACCCCTGGTCTAAAGAACGTGTTAAAGTACACCAGAAATACCGCACACTTAAACAAAAGGAAATTGGTTTTTTTGTTTGTTTGTTTCTCACCCCCAGTTGTGGAGGCGAGAAATCTGGGATCAAGGTGCTGACAGTGTGGTGTCTCCTCAGGTCTCTTTCCTTGATGTGCAGACAGCTGCATTTTCGTGTCCTCCTGTCTCTTTATGTCCAAGCATGCTTGACGTCTTGTATGTCTTAATTTCCTCTTTTTCTTTTTTTTTTCCTGGCTATGCTGCTTGGCCTCTGGGTCTTAGTTTCCAGACCAGGGAAGGAACTTGGGCCCCTGGCAGGGAAAGCTCTGAACCCTAACCACTGGCCTGCCAGGGAGTTGCCCTCTCCCTTTTTATATGGAGAACCATCAGATTGGACTAGGGCCCACCCTAAGTGACCTCGTTTTGACGTCATCACCTCCTTGAAGGTATTATGTCCAAATACGGTTGCATTCCAAAGTGCTGGGGGTTAGGCCTTCCGCAGATACTGTTTAAAACTGTATGAATTTATTTGACTGCACCAGGTGTTAGTTGTGGCACGTGGCGTCTTCGGCCTTCCTGGCAGCACGTGGGATCTAGTTCCCTGACTGGGGACCGAAGCCCAGCCTCCTGCACTGGGAGAGCAGAGTCTTAGCCACTGGCCCCTTGTGAAAGTCCCCTCCACATATGGATTGTGCAGGACTCAATGAAGCCCGCCGAAACAGGGTTGATGGTACGGTGATTTGCCTGGCTACACACCTGCTCCTTAGAAATATCTGAGACCTTTCATAACGTTGACTCCCTGGTCCCAGTTGTAGAGATACAGATTCTGTGGGTATGGAGTAAGACGGGCAGAATCAACCAGAACATCGGTACTTTTCTAAAGCCCTCTAGTAGTCACTGCTTAACAGGGACACGTTCAGCAGCCTGGGCGGAGAAGGCAATGGCACCCCACTCCAGTACTCTTGCCTGGAAAGTCCCACGGACGGAGGGGCCTAGAAGGCTGCAGTCCCTGGGGTCGCTGATGGTGGGACACAACTGAGCGATGTCACTTTCACTTTTCACATTGGTGCATCCGAGAAGGAAATTGGCAACCCTCCCAGTGTTCTTGCCTGGAGAATCCCAGGGCCGGGGGAGCCTGGGTGGGCTGCCATCTGTGGGGTCGCGCAGAGTCGGACAGGACTGAAGTGACTTCGCCGCAGCAGTAGCAAGCAGCCTGGGCAACACCTGGAGCTTGTGCGAAACTCAGCCTCTCAGGCCCAGCCACAACTGTTGGGACGAGAATGTGTTTTTGCACAAGACCCGTAGGCTATTCCTTAGATTCACTGAGGGTTAAGAAGCACAGCCCAGCAGACTTGAAAGTGTGGCCCAAACTGAGAAGTTTGGATCCAGAACTCTGGGCTTTGCTCAAACCCTAACTTCCTTCGATAGGAAGAACATCCAGAAGCCCCGAGAGAGGGTGTGCCAGTCCTAGAATCTCTGAAGGGTGGTGGGGAGGTTGAAGCTCCCAGCTCAAGCTACAGCATGCCATTGATTGATTGATTGAATTACCAGTAACCTGCTCCTCCCAAGGCAGGTGCTCAGTGTGTCACAGGAAGAGAAAATGAATTCCTGACCCTCGACCCTCAGGGTATCCTGAAGGCGTAGCTTCTTGGGTATTGTAAACACGTTCTTATTGTTGCCGGGGCTCCCATTGTGGCTTGGCTGGTAAAGAATCTGCCTGCAATGTGGGAGACCTGGGTTTGATGCCTGGGTTGGGAAGATCCCCTGGAGAGGGGAAGGGCTAGCCACTCTAGTATTCTAGCCTGGAGGATTCCATGCACTGTGTAGTCCATGGGGTCAAGAAGGGTCGGACGGGGCTGAGCGACTTTCAGTTTCACCGTTGTGGTTTAGTTGCTGAGTTGTGTCTGACTCTTTTGTGACCCCATAGACTGTAGCCTGCCAGGCTCCTCTGTCCATGGGATTTCCCAGGCAAGACTCGTGGAGTGGGTTGCCGTTTCTTCCTCCAGGGGACCTTTCCCACCCAGAGACTGAACCCAGGTTACCTGCATTAAGAGGTGGCTTCTTTCCCGCTGAGCCACCAGAGATCAGTCTTTCCCCAAGTATTGGAGGCTTTCACACCCTGGGATTCACTTCCCTTCAGAATCAAGTGAGGCAAACGTTGAACTTTCAGATTCCCAGGCCCTCTCCTCTGGCAGTGTGAGTTTCTTCAGTGTGATATGCAGCCCTGGAATCTCTATGTTTACCCATGTCCCAGGGGATTCTGAGATTTGAGCAATCTTTAGATGCATGTGATGGTGAAAGTGGTAGCCGTCCAGTTGTGCTGGACTCTGTGCAAAGCCATGGATAGTAGCTCCCCAGGCTCCTCTGTGCATGGAGTTCTCCAGGCAAGAAGACTGGAGTGGATAGCCTTTCCCCTCTGGAGGAGCTCTTCCTGACCCAGGGATCAAAGCCTGGTCTCCTGTACTGCAGGCAGATTTTTTACTGTCTGAGCCACCAGGGAAGCCTAGAAGCATAAATAAGCAGTCACAATGTTCCTTCCTTGCCCCTGATTTCTTGCAGACA
>NW_024072909.1:0-4702 GCF_014754425.2 Oryx dammah
ACCCCAGCTGCAAACTGGCATGCTCCTGGCCCTTCTGAGAGGTCTTCTAAGAATCCTCTTGACAGACCTTTGAACTCTTGCCTGTTGACCTTCTCCCACTTACACCATGCTTCAAAGCAGGCTTTGACTCCACATCTCTGTATCCCCAGCATCTAACACACAACCTGGTACACGGTAGGTGCTCAGTGAATGTTTGTTTAATGAGTGAGTCATTGATAGCAGGGCATGCTTTTTGAGGGGCTTTTTAGGAGTGTTGGTCAATACCTCATTAGAAACCTGCTTGAAATGACAGAGATGAGCAACCTTAGATGACTCGAGCAAACACAAAGAATTTCCTAGAAATAATGTCTCTTTTTTCTTTTAACGTATGTTCCTGTTTTAGTCTTTTCCATTACTCATTGAAAATAGCAACGACCCTTTGCTGTCCACCTGAAACTATCACAACTTTGTTAACTGGCTATCAGGCAGTTCAGTTCAGTTCAGTCGCTCATTCGTGTCCGACTCTTTGCGACCCCATGAATCGCAGCATGGCAGGCCTCCCTGTCCATCACCAACTCCCGGAGTTCACTCAGATTCACATCCACCCAGTCAGTGATGCCACCCAGCCATCTCATTCTCTGTGATCCCCTTCTCCTCCTGCCCCCAATCCCTCCCAGCATTAGAGTCTTTTCCAGTGAGTCAACTCTTCGCATGAGGTGGCCAAAGTACTGGAGTTTCAGCTTTAGCATCATTCCTTCCAAAGAACACCCAGGACTGATACAAAATAAAGTTTAATTTAAAGAAATGGAAAAAATAGAACTAGAAAAAAAGAAAGTACCAACAATAGAATTCCCTGGTGGTCCAGTGGTTAAGACTCAGGAACATGTGTTCATCTATATGTGTGTGTGTATATATATATATATATACACACACAAAAAAACCTTCTTCAGAACTGGGAATGAGCCTTCCCAGCAATGCAGGAAAAAATGGTCATGAAATGCCCCCCAAAGTATGGTCAGATTTATGACCACAAGAGGGCTGTGTCAACTACAATCTGGCACTTACCAAGAGCACTGCCAATGACTGAACAACAAAGGCATTTGCCATCTGCATCTACACAGACTGAACCCCATGCTGCTATACCTGTTGACCTTCAACAATCCCTGAGGGAGTTCAGGGTGGAGTGAGGCACTCTGTGCTCCAGGGAATCTGGTGGGACAGGTCTTCAGATAGTTGGATGTTTTTCAGTTCAGTTCAGTTCAGTTCAGTCACTCAGTCGTGTCCGAATCTTTGTGATCCCACAAATCACAGCACGCCAGGCCTCCCTGTCCATCACCATCTCCCGGAGTTCAGTCAGACTCATGTCCATCGAGTCCGTGATGCCATCCAGCCATCTCATCCTGGGTCGTCCCCTTCTCCTCCTGCCCCCAATCTCTCCCAGCATCAGAATCTTTTCCAGTGAGTCAACTCTTCACATGAGGTGTCCAAAATACTGGAGCTTCAGCTTTAGCATCATTTCTTCCAAAGAAATCGCAGGGTTGAACTCCTTCAGAATGGACTGGTTGGATCTCCTTGCAGTCCAAGGGACCCTCAAGAGTCTTCTCCAACACCACAGTTCAAACTCATCAATTTTTCGGCGCTCAGCCTTCTTCACAGCCCAACTCTCACATCCATACATGACCACTGGAAAAACCATAGCCTTGACTAGACGGACCTTAGTCGGCAAAGTAATGTCTCTGCTTTTGAATATACTATCTAGGTTGGTCATAACTTTTCTTCCAAGGAGCAAGCGTCTTTTAATTTCATGGCTGCAGTTGCCATCTGCAGTGATTTTTGAGCCCCCCAAAATAAAGTCTGACACTGTTTCTATTGTTCCCCATGTATTTCCCATGAAGTGATGGGACCAGATGCCATGATCTTCATTTTCTGAATGTTGAGCTTTAAGCCAACTTTTTCGCTCTCCTCTTTCAGTTTCATCAAGAGGCTTTCTAGCTCCTCTTCACTTTCTGCCATAAGGGTGGTGTCATCTGCATTTCTGAGGTTATTGATATTTCTCCCGGCAATCTTCATTCCAGCTTGTGCTACTTCCAGTCCAGCGTTTCTCATGATGTACTCTGAATATAAGTTAAATAAGCAGGGTGACAATATACAGCCTTGACGTACTCCTTTTCCTATTTGGAACCAGTCTGTTGTTCAATGTCCAGTTCTAACTGTTGCTTCCTGACCTGCATACAGATTTCTCAAGAGGCAGGTTACGTGGTCTGGTATTCCTATCTCTTTCAGAATTTTCCACAGTTTGTTGTGATCCACACAGTCAAAGGCTTTGGCATAGTCAATAAAGCAGAAATAGATGTTTTTCTGGAACTCTCTTGCTTTTTCCATGATACAGCAGATGTTGGCAATTTGATCTCTGGTTCCTCTGCCTTTTCTAAAACCAGCTTGAACATCAGGGAGTTCATGATTCACATATTGCTGAAGTCTGGCTTGGAGAATTTTGAGCATCACTTTAGTAGCATGTGCGATGAGTGCAATTGTGTGGTAGTTTGAGCATTCTTTGGCATTGCCTTTCTTTGGAATTGGAATGAAAACTGACCTTTTCCAGTCCTGTGGCCACTGCTGAGTTTTCCAAACTTACTGGCATATTGAGTGCAGCACTTTCACAGCATCATCTTCCAGGATTGGAAACAGCTCAACTGGAATTCCATCACCTCCACTAGCTTTTTTCGTAGTGATGCTTTCCAAAGCCCACTTGACTTCCCATTCCAGGATGTCTGGCTCTAGGTGAGTGACCACACCATCATGATTATATGGGTCATGAAGATCTTTTTTTTGTACAGTTATTCTGAGTATTGTTGCCACCTCTTCTTAATATCTTCTGCTTCTGTTAGGTCCAGACCATTTCTGTCCTTTATCGATCCCATCTTTGCATGAAATGTTCCCTTGGTATCTCTAATTTTCTTGAAGAGATCTCTAGTTTTTCCCATTCTGTTGTTTTCCTCTATTTCTTTGCATTGATCACTGAAGAAGGCTTTCTTATCTCTTCTTGCTATTCTTTGGAACTCTGCATTCAGATGCTTATATCTTTCCTTTTCTCCTTTGCTTTTTGCTTCTCTTCTTCTCTCAGCTATTAGTAAGGCCTCCCCAGACAGCCATTTTGCTTTTTTGCATTTCTTTTCCATGGGGATGGTCTTGATCCCTGTCTCCTGTACAATGTCACAAACCTCATTCCATAGTTCATCAGGCACTCTATCTATCAGATCTAGGCCCTTAAATCTATTTCTCATCCACTGTATAATCATAAGGGATTTGATTTAGGTCATACCTGAATGGTCTCACGGTTTTCCCTGCTTTCTTCAATTTAAGTCTGAATTTGCTAATAAGGATTTCATGATCTGAGCCACAGTCAGCTCCTGGTCTTGATTGTATAGAGCTTCTCCATCTTTGGCTGCAAAGAATATAATCATTCTGATTTCAGTGTTGACCATCTGGTGATGTCCACGTGTAGAGTCTTCTCTTGTGTTGTTGGAAGAGGGTGTTTGCTATGACCAGTGTGTTTTCTTGGCAAAACTCTGTTAGCCTTTGCCCTGCTTCATTCTGTACTCCAAGGCCAAATTTGCCTGTTACTCCAGGTGTTTCTTGACTTCCTACTTTTGCATTCCAGTCCCCTATAATGAAAAGGACATCTTTTTTTGGGTGTTAGTTCTAAAAGGTCTTGTAGGTCTTCATAGAACCGTTCAGCTTCAGCTTCTTCAGTGTTACTGGTTGGGGCATAGACTTGGATTACCGTGATATTGAATGGTTTGCCTTGGAGACGAACAGAGATCATTCTGTCATTTTAGAGATTGCATCCAAGTACTGCATTTCGGCCTCTTTTATTGACCATGATGGCTACTCCATTTCTTCTGAGGGATTCCTGCCCACAGTAGTAGATGTAATGGTCATCTGAGTTAAATTCACCCATTCTAGTCCATTTTAGTTCGCTGATTCCTAGAATGTCGATGTTCACTCTTGCCATCTCTTGTTTGACCACTTCCAATTTGCCATGATTCATGGACCTGACATTCCAGGTTCCTATGCAATATTGCTCTTTACAGCATCGGACCTTGCTTCTATCACCAGTCACATCCACAGCTGGCTATTGTTTTTGCCTTGGCTCCATTCCTTCATTCTTTCTATAGTTATTTCTCCACTGATCTCCAGTAGAATATTGGGCACCTACTGACCTGGGGAGTTCCTCTTTCAGTATCCTATCATTTTGCCTTTTCATACTGTTCATGGGGTTCTCAAGGCAAGAATATTGAAGTGGTTTGCCGTTCCCTTCTCCAGTGGACCACATTCTGTCAGACCTCTCCACCATGACCTGCCTGTCTTGGGTTGCCCCGCGGGCATGGCTTAGTTTCACTGAGTTAGACAAGGCTGTGGTCCTAGTGTGATTAGACTGACTAGTTTACTGTGAGTATGGTTTCAGTGTGTCTGCCCTCTGAGGCCCTCTTGCAATAGACTAGCAAAGTAAGGCTTAAAATTTTCCAAGCCAGGTTTCAACAGTATATGATGTACAGAGTACAACAACTGTATGTTCAAGCTGGGTTTAGAAAGGCAGAGCAACCAGAGATCAAATTGCCAACATCTGTTGGATCAGAGAAAAAGCAAGAGAGTTCCAGAAAAACATCTACTTATGCTTTATTGACTATGCCAAACCTTTGACTGTGTGGATCACAATAAA
>NW_024072910.1:0-4700 GCF_014754425.2 Oryx dammah
GGCGGTGCCACTGGTAGCCCTTCGTCGGTAAGGACACCAGGTAGTTCTTACATGCATTTTTGTTCACAGCAGGAGAAAAACACCGATGTGAGGTATAAAGTTGGTTATTTTAATTTTGTGAACCACCTAGTTCCTCTCCGAAATGAGATTTTTAAATGAGGAATTTTCGAGGGCATTCTATCTGAGCAGCATATGACCCAAGTTCTACTGCATATTCTACACATTTTACCTACTGTGACGCAGCATAAGTTTCAAAGGGTAAAATATATTTAGATTATTCTGTCGTGCCATTTTATAAACTCTTTGATTTAGGCATCAATTGGTTTAGACCTTAGATCTCTCCTCTACCAAGCTTCCTGTGAAATTTGGATTTAATGAAGTATAAAAATATTGGAAATATTGGCCCCTGATTCCCAGGAAATCCCATGTTTTGTGGAGATGTCCTCAGACTCATCAGAAGGAAAATGAAAAAATAAATATTGTGTCTATTAATTTAAAAATACATGCCTAAGCTTTAGTAATAGCTGTCTAATTATGAAATAACTGTCCCAGAGTTCTGAATTTTGAGTAACAAAATAAACATTCCAGAAAAAATTAATCTGCCATTCTAGGTCTTAGATCCCCACTCAAGCTCAGTTTACAGCATAAATTTATTTTCAGGTATAGATTCTGTTTTGTGTGTGTGTGTAAGTTAAGTATCATGAACAGTGTATTTTCTCTCTGGAGGCTAGAGCTTTGACTGTGCCATCATCACAGAAATATTTATGATTTTTGGTAGATTTCCCCAGCATGTACCACTAGGCAAGTAAGTGCATTTGTGTCTCTTAGTGGAGACAAAAGCATGACAACTGTCACACAGTTCCCTATCCTAGCAACTAATCATCTTCCTGATTCTTGAACCCTCTCAGCCAATTTGCCTGACAAGTGGTCTTGCAAGCTGGAAATGGCAGTGTGGGTAAATTATATACAGGGTCAACATTTTATCTATATTCCTAACAGCACTACACTCTTCACCCTTGAGTTAAATACTTGTGAAACCAAGGATTTTGACCCCACAGTAATGCTGAACATATACCTGTTTAAAAGCAGTTTGGAGTGCTGTGTACTCTGAATGGTGAGAAATTTCCCCCTCTCTTATTACTCAATCAGGTCTTGATAGTTATGCCCAAATAGTCACTTACAAATCCCTCAATGATACTTTCTTTGGTGCAGAAACCCTCAAGGTCACATGACGTCACAAAGCCCATTTTCCTGAGTGAGTAGCTACTTGTCTGCTCCTAAGGACTGCCACCAAACAGATTTATTTGTTTTAAGCAAATGCTTGAGTGTCATTTGGATGTGTATATTACTTCAGAATAAATTACATATAATAGGGGTATCTAGATCCCAGGCTACGCTAAAAAAAAAAAAAAAAAAAAGATCACTTAAAATATACCACGTACCCAAAGTTCAGTTCTGTTTTATAATTTTTTCAAATGATATCTACCTGTCTAAGCTTTCCCTCTTTAGTTCCCAGAACAGGGATTGAACCCACGGCCCCTGCAATAGATGCATGGAGCCTATACTTTGGAATGCTAGGGAATTCCCTCCTTTTGAATTTTTAATGTCTGTGAAATGGCTGCAGTGGGTGTATCCAGGCCTTGGCTAAATTATTTGATCGCATCTGGAGTTCAGAACTGTGAATACACCCAAGAGCAAGTCATAATCTTTCATCATTTTTGTCTTCTGAGGTAAACAAGATGAACACAGTGTGCTCAGGTAATGTGTCACCTTGGAAGCCTGAAGTGTCAGTCAGACTCCTATGAAACACAGTTCTTAACCAGCACCAGATTGACAATTAGAAAATAATACAAAACAAGAGCAACAACATGTGCAATGTCTGCGAGGCCCCAAACCAGTCAGAAACTGCTTCCTGAACTTAGGTTTTTAACATGGAATATATAAAATAAATGAGGGACTCTCACTTGTTTAACTTGTATCATACAAGTCAGCAAAGGAAGGCTTGAGAGTTTCTCACCTGACATATGTCCTCATCAGAACCAGTCGTGTTCTGGCTTTAAGACTTTTATTCATTAGAACAACTGTAGTTTGTATACTGTAGGTTTATAGCACTCTAAACAGACCCTATCCACCCTGCTAAAAACATTAGTAGAATGGTAATCTACAGAGTACCTCATGAGAAACGCTGGGCTGGAAGAAGCACAAGCTGGAATCAAGATTGCCAGGAGAAATATCAATTAACCTCAGATATGCAGATGACACCATCTTTATGGCAGAAAGTGAAGAGGAACTAAAAAGCCTCTTGATGAAAGTGAAAGAGGAGAGTGAAAAAGTTGGCTTAGAGCTCAACATTCAGAAAACGAAGATCATGGCATCTGGTCCCATCATTTCATGGGAAATAGATGGGGAAACAGTGGAAACAGTGTCAGACTTTATTTTTGGGGGCTCCAAAATCACTGGAGATGGTGACTGCAGCCATGAAATTAAGAGACGCTTACTCCTTGGAAGAAAAGTTATGACCAACCTAGACAGCATATTGAAAAGCAGAGACATTACTTTGCCAACAAAAGTCCGTCTAGTCAAGGCTATGGTTTTTCCTGTGAAGAAAGCTGAGCACCGAAGATTTCATGCTTTTGAACTGTGGTGTTGGAGAAGACTCTTGAGAATCACTTGGACTGCAAGGAGATCCAACCAGTCCATTCTGAAGGAGATCAGCCCTGGGATTTCTTTGGAGGCAATGATGCTGAAGCTGAAACTCCAGTACTTTGGCCACCTCATGAGAAGAGTTGACTCATTGGAAAAGACTGATGCTGGGAGGGATTGGGGGCTGGAGGAGAAGGGGATGACAGAGGATGAGATGACTGGATGGCATCACCGACTCGATGGATGTGAGTCTGAGTGAACTCCAGGAGTTGGTGACAGACAGGGAGGCCTGTTGTGCTGCGATTCATGGGGTCGCAAAGAGTCGGACACGACTGAGCGACTGAACTGAACTGAACTGAATCAGCATATAGTGACCCCTGTAATATCCTCTTTTATCTCCTAGTTAGTAGACTTCAGTGTTAACTCTTTGCCCAGGGTTCTGCTAACCAGGGTCACTGAGGACGGAAGAACTGATTATAGTTCTCTGTCACCTCTTTCCTCTGTAAGTGTGGTCTTTTCTGATGCCTGATTGTATTATGATTGAGAGCTTCTTCCATCTTTCAGTACTGTAGCCTAATTCAACTTGATATGGCAGACTCGGAACCACAGTGCATGGACATGTGTTGTGGACGTGGTTTCCTGGGAAGGGGTGCTCTGTGTAAATGCAGAAATGAGAAGTTGTGTGCCTCCTGAATCAGAGGGTTCAGGGGAAGGTGTCCCTGAGGCGGCTGCAGGGATTGGGTATTCATGCTCCTTTTAAACAATCTATTCTTCTGATTTATATTGTTTGGTGGATTCTTTTAACCATTTTGTAGTGAATTAAATCCACAATGTTTTTAGAAGCTGCAAGTTCTTCTAATTAGGTGACCATTTCTGAGGATAATTTTAACCTCTTCTGAGAGTGAAACTCTTCAGTTGTGAAAAGTGAAAGTTGCTCCACAGTGTCCAGCTCTTTTGACCTGATGGACTCCCATGAGGCTCCTCTGTCCATGGCATTCCTCAGGCAAGAATACTGGAGTGGGTTGCCATTTCTTTCTGACCCAGGCATCTTTCTTGGGGGTTGAACCTGGGTATATTGCATTGCAAGCAGATATTTTACCCTCTGAGCCACCAGGGAAGCTGTTGTCATACCTGTAGCTTTAATCTCATTGAAGCAAACTAGGCTTTTCCAGTGATTAGGTTATTGGGGATACTCATGATCAATGGAATGTCACTGTTAGTTGTCAAAACCTTTATCAGGAGCCCAGTCCTGATTTTGTATTAGCTGGTCACAAGTAGTGCTTACTAAATATTTTAAAGTCCTTATTTCATGCATTTGAGAATTGTTAAATAGTCTCCCAAGATTCTCTTTGGAAAGTTTCTTAATGATGCATCCACTCAATGAGAATTCTGTTTGGTTTAATATAAATAAAGTGAGCACCATAGCCATCAATGTGTCATTTTTATCATGAGATCAACCTCTCTCTGAGTTTACTCCCCATCTTGGAAAAAGCCTCCAGTACTTCCCAAAGAATATTTCTCCTCATATTCCTCCCCAGCATGTTCTATTTTAGTTTCTATTTGGCTTTAATAACACATATTACTATGTTATTACACACAGCTGGATGTACACATCCACTAACACACACTTTGTATGCAACCACTTTTAGATCGATCTCTTAACTCTTACCTGAGGATGAACAGTAGAACGAAATGTTTTCTTTAGCTTATATCACTTAGAAGATACAGGTTTATATATGGTGTAATTTCAGTGTTTTCTGAAATAAAGACAAATACACAGAAGTCAATGTGTTAATTTTTTATTCCTGCAAGTCACATTAAAAAGGAAACTGATAGAATTTGCTGCACTAAGGAGCTTCATGGAAGAGATCATGCTCCTTTTGCTGTTATGATGGATACACAAAATGTTAAACTTTTAGAAGTGCCATTTTTTTAGGCTCTGTATTGAAATTGGGATCACAAAGAGAAGGCAGTCTTTGTACATAGGCTAGAGTATTTTCCTTTATTAATTATGTAGAAATTTTTGTCTTAAACAATAGTGAAAATCTGAGTTAGGA
>NW_024072911.1:0-4700 GCF_014754425.2 Oryx dammah
TGCAGAGTTAGACATGACTGTAACAACTTAACACACACACACACACAACCACCTATTAACATATTTCTAACTTTTACTCTCTTCTTCTTTATTGTTCCTTTTAATCTTTTGTGGCTAAATGTGTTTCTAAAAGTTGTATTACCATTAGACATCATGTAGAAATCATTTTTTAACCATTTGATTAAATGTTACCTTTGTCTTTCAAGAACGTATTTGAATCCATGTATCTTTAGTTAAGAAAAAATTTGAACTTGAATACTGCTGCCTCCTTGCATTTAAAATATCTTCTCTTATTTTATTTCCAATTCTTTGGCAATTTAACATTGAATTAGTGGCCAATGTTGGTATCATTAAGTTATTACTGTTCAGGTCTTTATGAAACTTAGTTATAGATATTCACTCAATCTTGTTACATTCAGTTATTTTAAAACCACTACCACTTAACCTAGCTTTATTCTCAGTAACATTGTGCCACATATGCTTGGTTTCTTTTAAACTTTTCTTTCTATATTAGGTACAAACACCTATTCATACACTTTTCTACAAATGTATGAATAGAATCCTATGCACATCACAGGTACTCTTGATTCAGTGCTGTCTTCTTTTTTTTTTTCCTACCTTTTCCTTTACTGGTCAATAATGCCCCAGGGATTTTCTTCCAATCAACTAGTATTCAGTGTAATATAGGTTCATTATTTCAATAGCTGTTTAGTTAAGGGGCTGTGCTACTCACACTGTAGACTGTCTTTCCTAATCTTTCTCTTCAAGTTGCTATTATATCATTCCTACAAAAATATTTGAGATTGTTAAATTTAAACTGTGTTTCTAAGCAAGAGCAACTTTGTTTCCCTGGAAACACTGAACAATGCTTGTAGAAATATCTGTCTGTTACTCTGGGAACAGTGGGTGGAGGTCCGGGATGCTCTAGACATCCTGCAAGGCACAGGACAGACCCACCACAGAGAACAACCTGTCTGAGAATGTCAAGAGGTGCTGAGACTGAGAAGGCTCCAGGTAGAGAACTTCTGTACTTTTAATATCTGTGCCGTTGTTTGGATGGTTTTCCCAACAGTGTAACATCTTAAATTTCTGTCTGCAAATACAGATAGTGCACCTTTGCTCCCTGTTTCAAAGTACCACTGTAAACTGTGTGACAACTCTGTAAGTATTTCCCCAGATGGATGGTTGTGAAAAAGTGTTCTTTCCTTAACTGTTACTGAGCTTGATAAAAAATAATACCTTGAATTGTCATTTTGATGTGTCAATTTTATTATTATATGCCCATATAATATAAACCTTTTATTCTACCGCCATCAGCTTTTGAAATGATTTTTAAGAATTGTTGTTTCTCAGTTGACCTTTTGGGGACTGTTTTGCCATAAAAATGCTTTTTCATTTTACTTAGTTAAATATGTCTATCTTATGCTGGATTTCTTGCTCTAAGGCAGTTTGGCACACTTGTGGATTTTAGTGTGTAGTTTTCTAGGTATTCACCAAAAAGGACTGGTTTTTACATTGGATTGATAATCCCTCTGATTTATTTGATAATCTAATCTTCCCAAATTGAAGTACAATCTTATATGTATTTAATGAAATCTATAATTGAGAAGCAAATCCTGATTCATTCAATATATAATAACTGAGAATCTAATGTGTCATAATTTTCAGGAACATTATATAATATATTCATGTTTACACACTTCCCAATTTAATTATTATTCCACTGGATATCAGTAAATCATTACTTTTTGTTTGAGTTAGTGTGTGAAACTCCATTCAATTTTTTAAAAATACAGTTGCTTTGGGAATAATTTATTCAATTATTTTTCCTGCAATTCCCTTTATTTTGTAACTTCACATGTATTTAAATACATTTCTGTTTGCCTGCATACATGCTAAGTGGCTTCAGTTGTATCTGACTCTTTGCGACCGTATGGACTGTAGCCCACTAGGCTCTGCTGTTCATGGGATTCTCCAGGCAAGAATACTGGAGTGGCTTGCATTCCCTTCTCCAGGGGATTTTGCTGACCCAGGAATTGAACCTGCCTCTCATGCCCCCTGCATTCTTTACCACTAGCGCCACCTGGAAAGGCCCTGTTTCTATATAAGTGCACATATATTCACATATCTTTCTGAAAGTA
Organism: Oryx dammah; assembly: GCF_014754425.2. Lineage (NCBI taxonomy): Eukaryota > Metazoa > Chordata > Mammalia > Artiodactyla > Bovidae > Oryx > Oryx dammah. The sequence continues at coordinate 2,142 of NW_024072911.1, forward strand.
AAATAGTAATTAGCCTCCATTTAAAATAAATTTATATTAAAAAACGAAAAGCTATAGGTCAACATAATAGGAATGAAAAGAGAAAAACAACTACAGATATGTACAGATTGTGATAATAAAAGGATATTATGGAAAAAAAATAGTGACCATAGCAGTTGAGTCTCTGATGATTAGGATTTTGCATTGTCATGGTAAAGTAATAGTACAATGAATATCTATTATAATATAACGTCTTCAGGCATGAATCCTATGAAAAAACTTATTCGGGACAAAAGGATGGATTGACATGGTGTCTATAGAATTTACAGAGTATAGTTTGAAAAGCCTTTTGCGTGTTGAACAAAGACTAGACGAGCATTGGGATGTGTTCATCAGATTTATTTTAAAAATATGACAGTGCTTAAACTCCAAGAATAACAAACACATGATGCCCCATAAGAAAACTGGGAAAGAGCTTGCCTCATTCCCTATAGAACAGTAAAAAATTGGTCAAAGAAATGGAAAAGATTTTGGGAAAATGTCTTCTATTGCTTTATGTAAAACACATTTAGCTTTTGTTGTTTTCCTTTGGATACTCATTTTTGTTGGTGGCTCAGACGGTAGAGCGTCTGCCTGAGATGAGGGAGACCTGGGTTTGATCCCTGGTTCAAGAAGATCCCCTGGAGAAGGAAATGGCAACCCACTCCAGTACTCTTGCCTGGAAAATTCCATGGATGGAGGAGCCTGGTGGGCTACAGTCCATAGGGTCGCAAAGAGTTGGACATGACTGAGCGACTTCACTTCACTTCACGTTATTTACTTTGCCCATTTTTCTTTTGGGGTAGTCAAATATTTCAGGTTTCATTCATTATACAAGTATAACTGTCTGTCAAGGTAAACATGTATTTTTCTTTTTGAAAATTATTTTTCCTGGGCGTCAAGTAGAGATAACTGGAATTGGAATGTTGCCAAACAAAGGAAGCTTTAATTCATCACGTAGTCTCAGGGACTATTAGAGCTTATTAAATCTTTTACACCCTAATGTCTATTTCATTTCCCTCTCTTCTCTCTCCCTCCACCTCTCTTTCACACACATACACATACTTTTTATATTTCTTTAAATACAAAGCTGAAAGCGATCATAAAAATGAACCCCAAGTTTATTGGTCCATCGGCAGTCTGTGAACTGGAATTTCTGGGTACAATTTATACATTCTGTAGGAGAAAGATGATCTGACATGATCAGCTTGAGTTATAATGGTATATGGTGTGAGGAGGGTGGTTCTGGGTGAGAAATGTGTAGTAGGAATATAGCCCAGGAGGACATGGTGTAAGAGTGTGTGTGTGTGTGTGTGTGTGTGTGTGTGTGTGTGCTTGTGCCTTGAGAGCAGTTCTTAAGGCAGAGGTACTTGGACTCATATATTAAGGTGCCCTATATCATGGAGCCCAGACTTCAGTCAGCAGAAGGTACTAAGGATGGGAGATGCTTTAATTCACCAGATGCTTTTGCAACTAAATTCATAAAGTGCAAAGAACAAACATTTTCCTTAGGTCTTTTGTAGTGGCCATTCCTTCGCCAGGCACATATTTGTCTAGATATCATACTAGATCGTTCTCTCCCTTTCTTGAGCTCTCTGTTCAATTATCACCTTGTTTGTTGGCCTTACCTGAACACTCAGTATATGAAAATACCTCCTACTACTCTCTTTTATATCTAGTTTTGTTTTCTTCATACCAACTGTTATTACTTGACATATTATATTATATTTACACATCATCTTTCACCATCACTGGATTGTGAACACTTTTGTTTTTCGGCACCATCTATTTGTTACCTGTATTTGTTGGGAGGAACTTGCCAGGTGGCTCAGTGTTAGAGAATCTATCTAGCAATGCAGGAGAGGAGGGTTCAATCCCTGGGATGAGAAGATCACCTGGAGAAGGAAATGGCAACACATTGAGGTACACTTGCCTGGGAAATCCCATGGACAGAGGAGCCTGGCAGGCTACATACAGTCCAGGGAGTCTCAAAAGTGCTAGATCCGGCTTAGTGACTAAACAATATGTGCTTTGAACATGGTTGACACTCAATATATATTCTTCAAATGTATGAAAGTATTTCTCATTACAACGTAGTATACATGATTTATTTGGGAATATGCTGATAATGGGTGAAAAATGCCCAGGTAGAGATGAAATAGAACTCTCTAAACACAAGATATAAAAATTTATTTATTGAGAGCAAAATAGAAATTGCACTATGTGAGTTATGCCAATTTATGTGAAAATTATTCATGTTATTTTCATTTTTCCTGGTAGTCACCTCTACCACATGGAACCAGGTAACAATACACAATTTTCTGAATTTTTCCTTCTGGGATTCTCGGAGGATCCAGAATTGCAGCCCCTCATCTTTGGACTTTTCCTCTCCATGTACCTGATTGCTGTGTTTGGAAACCTGCTCATCATCCTGGCCACCATCTCTGACTCCCACCTCCACATCCCTATGTACTTCTTCCTCTCCAACCTGTCTTTTGTAGACATCTGCTTCACCTCCACCACCATCCCAAAGATGCTGCA
>NW_024072912.1:0-4699 GCF_014754425.2 Oryx dammah
TCTGGGGGTCTAAGGGGTCTGGGGAGGGGTCTGGGGGTCTGAGGGGTCTGGGGAGGAGTCTGAGGGATCTGAGTGGTCTGGGGAGGGGTCTGGGAAGGGGTCTGAGGGGCCTGGGGAGGGGTCTGGGGGTCTGGGGAGGGGTCTGGGGGCCTCGGGAGGGGCCTGCTCTTTTCTTCACTGTGCATCTTAAGCACACCGCCACCCTGACTTCCTCATCTCCTGAAGGCTGAACTCTGCGCTCGGGTTGAGCACGTGTGCCTTGATTCCTGGACACGGCCCCGCTCGGAGGAAACACCCGAACGACTGTCTCCACCTGCAACGCCGTGTGGACGGGCGCCCAGCAGAACCCTGCCCCAGCCTCGACAGTCCTGAAGGTGACCGAACGCAAAGAAGCCCGGGAAGAGCAGCCCAGCATTCCCCGCAGAGCGTGGCCTCCCCGCCTCTCCCCACCTCTCCCAGCCCAAACACAAACACCTGCTCACAGACCCCTCAGACCCCTCCCCAGACCCCTCCCCAGACCCTTCAGGCCCCTCCCCAGGCCCTCAGACCCCTCCCCAGGCCCCTCCCCAGGCCCCTCCGTCACGGCAGCGGGTGGGAGGCCAGGGTGACTGTTGGGGTGAGAGGGTGCCCTCAGGTCTCTGGCCCCCAGGGAAGCAAGGTTTCTTTACGTGTCTCTGAGGATCGTGGGAACCGGGGCTGGACTCACATCTTAGCAGGGGTTTGTCGTGGGGTGAGTGTGGGGCCTTGTGCTAATTCTGGGGGCTCTTTCCCCACAGATGCCCAGTGAGTGGGTGACCTTTGAGAGCGAATCTCCTGGACCCCGGGCTTGTTCAGGCGTGCGCTTCTCCGGGTGGTGGCCTGGTCTCAGGGCAGCCCCGTCCGGCACCGTCCAGTGCAGAGGTCGAGTATGTGGTTTCACTTAAACGCGTCTGTGGTGGAGAAACAGGTGACGAGCCTGGGAGACATGTCCTCCAAAAGCAACAATCTGACAGTCCAGCTGGACGGCCGTCTCTGTGACGCTAGGGCTTTACCCCTGAGTCACCAGGCTCTGGGATCAGAACAACGCTCGGAACAGAATCAGATGTGACCCAGGATGGAGCAACCTTTCCGAGGGTCAAGATTGTCCAGGGTGATATCCGAAAGAGGGTGGTGACGCTTCCACTGGGGACCGTTATTGGCGGCGAGCGTTCTGGGCATGAGGAAGTAACAGGTGGGGCCACACAGAGGACGGGAGCTGTTGGCCCCTTTCCGGGAGGAGCCAGGCTGAGGTCCAAGGACAGACCTTCCAGCTCACATCTGTCCCCTCCCCCGGCTCAGGGCAGGAACGGGCCCAAAAGCCCAGAGAATGTCAGCCCAACAAAGTATGTTTTCCATTGAAAATAGACATCTTTGGTACATTTGGGCCAGTAATAAAATATTTTAAAGAAAAATAATCTGCTGGGAAAGACCACTAAAGTGACAGCTGATTAGTAATGTGAGTTCGAGTTCAGGGCGCACCCCGTCTTACGCTGGGGCAGCCCTCTGTCTGCGGCGGAGCCAGCCGTGGGCTGGGACACCTGTGAAGCCCTCCTGAGGGCTCTGTGAGGGCCAGGACTCCTTCGTGGGAGGGTGTCACCTGACGTCTGACCGTCTGACCCTGGTGTCACCAGCCAGGCTGCACGTCCACGCGGCTGTTTCCGGACTGGCTCTCACCTCTGACTTTGCACAGCTTGTCATAGACCCTGTTCGCTCCTCAGAGAAGGCATCCGACAGCCAGGAGAGTTAAGAGGGGAAGCCCCGGGCACGGGAGATGATTCAGCACAAAACACGAAGGCAAAGTGCTCAGCGAGCGTCTGTGACGTTTGGCCCACACCCCGGAGAAGGCCGGGGGCCACTGAGCGCCAAGGCCAGCAGCCCGGGGGCCACTGAGCGCCAAGGCCAGCAGCCCGGGGCTCTGAGCCCTGTCTGAGAAGCTGGCCTGAGCAGGAACGTGGGGTCCCTCGGGCGGGTGCCTGGGGGCTGGCGAGGGTCAGAGAAGGCCTGGGGTCTCTGCTCTCTCGGGAGACAGGGAGGAGACCCCCATGGTTCAGGCCATCTGACTGACGAGGCTGTTTCTCCCACTCAGACTCTACCTCTGACTCCCGGACGGCCAGCCCGATTCTGGTGGCCGGAGCCCCCGGTGTCTGTGCTGAGGTCCCCCTGAGGCACTGACGCCGTTTCCAACTGGGCGGCCGCCGTGCGGCCTGTGTCTAGTAAACACGCGGCCGCTTGGCATCCTGACCCGGGCTCTCCCTGGCCGCCCCGCCCATTGTTCCCTGCTCTCTCTCTCCTGTCGGCCTCTCGGGTCCAGCCGCGCCCAGGATATGAACAAGAGCAATAACCCAGATCCTTTGCCAGGGGCCACAGGCCACGCCAGCGATGCGGGGGCAGAGTCCAGGCTGCGAGGGGCGGAGACGCTCTGGGGCAGTTGTGTCCGAGGGCGGGTGAGCGCCTCTGCTCGCAGCTTCCTGGCCCAGCTCCCCCTGGGGTCGCAGCCCCTCTGCCACATTCAGGAAGCTTCCGCATAGCTTCTCCCTTTCTCTAGCATTTGGAAGTGCTGACCAAGCACTCCTGGCCACTCTGGGGGCTCAGACGCCCACAGTCCCCTCTGCTTCCTCCGCCTACGAGCTGTGTGGTCTGGGCAATTGTCTGTCCCCTCCTCGGTTGAATAGCTCTGACCTCGTGCGGCTCCGTGAGGATCACACATGATGCCCACACAGCACCAGGCATCTCACCCGAGAACCAAGTGTCGTCATCGGCGTCTCCATCCGTGTGGCCCGTGGAGCAAGGCCCGCTGGTCTCGTCCTCAGTGTCCTGCACAGAGCGAGGCTCGAGGGAGACCTTTGTCAGCAGAACTGCAGTATTTCTGGCCCATTCCTGAGCCCCAGGCCGTATACCCAGCGGCTTCCCGGACATCTTCCCCTGGCTGTTCCAGCAGCAGGCCCACCAGGGTGCCTGCACTGGCGACCAGCGTCTCCCGGCCTCCCTGTCTCTTTTCTGCAGTTTTCACCTTGGGAACAGACACAGTCCCACCTGCCCCAAATGACTTGAAGATTAGCCCGGGGCCTCCAGCTCCTCCTGTCTCCAAAGGACTTGGGTTCTGCGCTAGACATTTCCCCGGTTCTGCCCTGTTGCCTCTTCCCTCTGAACAACAGCCCAGCAGAAGTCATAGGAGGTGAGGGGAGTGGGGGTCTAGAACAGAGTGTTTCCTGAGCCTCGATTCCCGCCCCGGCCCGGCACTGCCCACGTCCTCAGCGGCCCCTGCTCCCTGCTCATGCCCACAGAGGCCCTGCGAGTGACGCAGCTTCCGAGACGCCCTAGCTCTGCGCACAGGGCCACCCCAGGCGCCCAAGGCCGCCCACCAGGGTCAGTGCCCACATCCAGACCAGCCTGGGACTGTGTCCTGCCAGGCATCCCTGCCCCCGCTGCTTCAGCTGGAACTGAACCAAAATGAGAGGAAATCGATTGCAGGTTTGAGGGGCACCGGACAATTTTCAGCAGACTTTTAGCTGTTGATTTATTTTTGACTAATAACTGTTATGAGGACAGATGAAAGGACATATTTATCATAAACAGCCGCCATCGGGGGCAGGACAAAACCCAGGCCAAATGATCAAAATTTAATAATAGAGCATGAATTTATGTATACAGACTTTATCTCATTTGATCTTTACTGGCACCAAATGAGCTCAAAAACGTATTATTAGTCACAAAAGAGCACAGAGAGCAGGATTCCATTTGTGTGAAATCTGCAGAACCGGCAGATCCACAGAGAGGGAAGGTTTGTGGTTCTCAAGACAGGGCCGGGAGGGGAGGGGGACAGCCGGCGGGGGCTGGACGTCGTGAACACCCCTGAGGTGCACGCTGTAGGTGGAGCCCTGCGTGGCCTCTTAAGGGACGTGTGCTGAGCCCAGGGCAGCCACCCCTGCCACGCTTGACACTGAGAGAGAGCGATCTGGGTGGCAGGGCCTCACGCGCACCACATAACTATTGGACTCCCAGCACCCTGCCCTCAGGTAACACGCACACCTTCAGGAGGAGCCCAGGGACACGGAGTGAGGAGTTTGGAAATTTGCCTCGCGTCTCAGAACTGGGTTGCCCGCCCCACCCCACCCCAACCAGGCGGTCGCTGGCCTGGCCGCAGCCTCCCCGCCCAGCCTCCCCACCGCTGCCTGTCCTGCTCGGCCACCAGGGGAACCTTCGTGGGATTTCGGAAACCTCCGCACCTGACGCTTTCTCGCAGAAGCTGGCCCTCTAAGTAGCAACAGGAGAATTTTCTTGATTCTCTTTGGGGAGATCTCCCATAATTGGCCCTTTTTTTGATACATGGGCCTTATTTTTCAAATAAGGCAGACATAGTTTTAGAGTAAAGTGCAATTTGGGAAAATGTGTTCTTTGCGGCGAAAACACTGAATGGAATATGCCAAGGGACCATAAAATTTTTTAATTTCATTTTAGTCTTTTACAGCATTTCACTGGGATGTGATGGACGTACAAAAAACTGTGCTGAAATTTTAAAGACCTTTTCACAGGGACCAAGTGTCTGAGTGGGCACTTTCAGTTCAGTTCAGTTCACTTCAGTTCAGTCGCTCAGTCGTGTCCGACTCTTTGCGACCCCATGAATCGCAGCACGCCAGGCCTCCCTCTCCATCGCCAACTCCCGGAGTTCACTCAGACTCAC
>NW_024072914.1:0-2298 GCF_014754425.2 Oryx dammah
TGCAGTTGCTGAAAGCCGCACTCTAGAGACTGTGCTCCACAACAAGAGAAGCCATCTCAATTAGAAGCCGAAGCACTGCAACAGAGTACCTCCCGTCACTCCAACTGGAGAAATCCCAAGTACAGCAACAAAAAACCAGCGCAGCCAAAAAACAAAAAAAAGAAGTATGTAGAATTCAAGGGGCTGGTCATTTTGCTTTGTGCTTCCAAAGATAAGGGCCATAAAGACTGCATCTCAGAGTCTGTATGTCAGCCAGCTTGAGGCTGTGCACTGCCTCCCGCCCCCCCCGCGATAGATCTGTAGTTCCATTTTTAAAAATCGATTTCTCACTCTTAGTTTGCCAAATTCTATGTGGTTAGTTGGAGAAGGCAATGGCACCCCACTCCAGTACTCTTGCCTGGAAAATCCCATGGGTGGAGGAGCCTGGTGGGCTGCCGTCTATGGGGTCGCACAGAGTTGGACACGACTGAGCGACTTAGCAGCAGCAGCAGCAGCAGCAAGTGGATAGTTAGTAGAAAAGTAGGCAGAGCTTCCTCACTGGAGGAGTTTATGTTCTATACACTAAATAAGCTAGAGGTGCCTGGAGAATCCCAGGGACAGGGGAGCCTGGTGGGCTGCCGTCTATGGGGTCGCACAGAGTCGGACATGACTGAAGTGACTTAGGAGCAGCAATGAAAGGAAAAAAAAAAGACACCCAAGTTTTATTTTGGGTAAGAGAAACTTTTCAGACCAATGATAATTACCAGTAACTGCCCGGGTCCAGCCCCCGCAGGATCCAGGGGAACCTGAAGGAAAAAGGGCGTCGGCGGATGATTTAGAGAGAGATAAAGAAAGAATATTGTAGATAAGAAAATAGAGGAGAGAAAGAGGCTGATATTCCTTGGTTTACATAGAAAGCCAATAAAACTTTGAGACAAGAAGTTCACCCTGTTCACAGAGGCCACAGGTGCCTTCTCAGTCTCCCGAGGGAGTGAAGACACAGAACGTCTTCTCGTTCAGGTCTTAGAAACCTGGGCAGATAAGTGAACGCAGGGAGCCTCTATGCTCCAAGGGATCAGCCTGAGAAAAAAAGTAAGAGAGAAAAAAAGAGAAAAAAGAAAAACACGGGGTGTCCAAGCTTTTTCAAGCGAGGCCCAATAGCTTTATTATTAAAAGGTACTTTTATACCTTGTCTTATACATAGAGGGAAATGAAAGATGTAAAGTCATACAGAGTCAGCCCAAACATTGCATCTGTTTTGTCTTTATCAAAACCAGGATTATCTTTGCAAACCTTTTCCAAAAACAATATTGTGTACATTATCTGTTGGCCTTGGAGGCCTGTGAACATTTTATGACCCTCTTTTGATAAAGGCTTTTCAACCAGAAAACTTATTTTCCCTTGAAATGTTTTTTCTTATATTTTTAATCTATGTCAGCCTCAAAAAGTATTAAACAGAGTTACATTTTCAGGAAGCAAAGGTGCAGTGAGTTACAAGAAAGAACCAATTAGCTCAAAAGTCTGATGTGGTTAATTTCAAGGCTACACTTGTTTTTCGTACTTTCCAACTATGTTAACTAATGCACTCCCAGGTGCACAGTGGATAAGAGATATGGGAACTTAGCAACAAGCATTGGCCCAATAATGAAATCCTATGCCTAGCACTACTCTAATAACTTTTAACTCTAAAAGGCTCTATGTTTTAGGCTTTCCATGCCTCTCACAGTTGGGAGGATGTAAATAATCATATGCGTAGCTGCAAGGGTCTGGATATACCTGCCAAGCAAGCTAGAATGCTAACAGAGGGGTTTTGATTGGAAATATTCCTCTCATGTCCAGGAGACTTATTAGCTATAGCCCTAAGTTAATTTTTTCCAGAGAAAGGTGGTCAGGGTTAGCCCCCTGTTAATGTCAGAGGAGTTGGTGAAAGTCATGAAATAGTAAAACAGATTTTGGTTTTGGGGTAGATGCTCGAGAAAGCCTAGGGAGCCTGTTGAGTCCTGAAACCTTGCTTAACAGTTCTCTTCCACATGACCCTGTCATGGGTGGGATCTCCCGTGGTGGCTCCCGGCAAGTAACAACCTGAATTGTGAGGAAAGGACTCAGTGGGGCAGGCAGAGCTGCTTCTGGGAGGGAGAAGATGAGAGTGAGAGAGAGGGTGAAAAGAGAATCACCAAATCCTTAGGATGGAGGGCTTTCCAGAACTTGAATGTGTGTCTTTACCCTCCTGGTCCCTCAGTTCAGTCACTCAGTCGTGTCCTGAAGTTTGCTTAAGCTCATGTCCATTTGAGTCAGTGATGCCAGCCAACCATCTCATCC
>NW_024072914.1:2398-4696 GCF_014754425.2 Oryx dammah
TGCAGTTGCTGAAAGCCGCACTCTAGAGACTGTGCTCCACAACAAGAGAAGCCATCTCAATTAGAAGCCGAAGCACTGCAACAGAGTACCTCCCGTCACTCCAACTGGAGAAATCCCAAGTACAGCAACAAAAAACCAGCGCAGCCAAAAAACAAAAAAAAGAAGTATGTAGAATTCAAGGGGCTGGTCATTTTGCTTTGTGCTTCCAAAGATAAGGGCCATAAAGACTGCATCTCAGAGTCTGTATGTCAGCCAGCTTGAGGCTGTGCACTGCCTCCCGCCCCCCCCGCGATAGATCTGTAGTTCCATTTTTAAAAATCGATTTCTCACTCTTAGTTTGCCAAATTCTATGTGGTTAGTTGGAGAAGGCAATGGCACCCCACTCCAGTACTCTTGCCTGGAAAATCCCATGGGTGGAGGAGCCTGGTGGGCTGCCGTCTATGGGGTCGCACAGAGTTGGACACGACTGAGCGACTTAGCAGCAGCAGCAGCAGCAGCAAGTGGATAGTTAGTAGAAAAGTAGGCAGAGCTTCCTCACTGGAGGAGTTTATGTTCTATACACTAAATAAGCTAGAGGTGCCTGGAGAATCCCAGGGACAGGGGAGCCTGGTGGGCTGCCGTCTATGGGGTCGCACAGAGTCGGACATGACTGAAGTGACTTAGGAGCAGCAATGAAAGGAAAAAAAAAAGACACCCAAGTTTTATTTTGGGTAAGAGAAACTTTTCAGACCAATGATAATTACCAGTAACTGCCCGGGTCCAGCCCCCGCAGGATCCAGGGGAACCTGAAGGAAAAAGGGCGTCGGCGGATGATTTAGAGAGAGATAAAGAAAGAATATTGTAGATAAGAAAATAGAGGAGAGAAAGAGGCTGATATTCCTTGGTTTACATAGAAAGCCAATAAAACTTTGAGACAAGAAGTTCACCCTGTTCACAGAGGCCACAGGTGCCTTCTCAGTCTCCCGAGGGAGTGAAGACACAGAACGTCTTCTCGTTCAGGTCTTAGAAACCTGGGCAGATAAGTGAACGCAGGGAGCCTCTATGCTCCAAGGGATCAGCCTGAGAAAAAAAGTAAGAGAGAAAAAAAGAGAAAAAAGAAAAACACGGGGTGTCCAAGCTTTTTCAAGCGAGGCCCAATAGCTTTATTATTAAAAGGTACTTTTATACCTTGTCTTATACATAGAGGGAAATGAAAGATGTAAAGTCATACAGAGTCAGCCCAAACATTGCATCTGTTTTGTCTTTATCAAAACCAGGATTATCTTTGCAAACCTTTTCCAAAAACAATATTGTGTACATTATCTGTTGGCCTTGGAGGCCTGTGAACATTTTATGACCCTCTTTTGATAAAGGCTTTTCAACCAGAAAACTTATTTTCCCTTGAAATGTTTTTTCTTATATTTTTAATCTATGTCAGCCTCAAAAAGTATTAAACAGAGTTACATTTTCAGGAAGCAAAGGTGCAGTGAGTTACAAGAAAGAACCAATTAGCTCAAAAGTCTGATGTGGTTAATTTCAAGGCTACACTTGTTTTTCGTACTTTCCAACTATGTTAACTAATGCACTCCCAGGTGCACAGTGGATAAGAGATATGGGAACTTAGCAACAAGCATTGGCCCAATAATGAAATCCTATGCCTAGCACTACTCTAATAACTTTTAACTCTAAAAGGCTCTATGTTTTAGGCTTTCCATGCCTCTCACAGTTGGGAGGATGTAAATAATCATATGCGTAGCTGCAAGGGTCTGGATATACCTGCCAAGCAAGCTAGAATGCTAACAGAGGGGTTTTGATTGGAAATATTCCTCTCATGTCCAGGAGACTTATTAGCTATAGCCCTAAGTTAATTTTTTCCAGAGAAAGGTGGTCAGGGTTAGCCCCCTGTTAATGTCAGAGGAGTTGGTGAAAGTCATGAAATAGTAAAACAGATTTTGGTTTTGGGGTAGATGCTCGAGAAAGCCTAGGGAGCCTGTTGAGTCCTGAAACCTTGCTTAACAGTTCTCTTCCACATGACCCTGTCATGGGTGGGATCTCCCGTGGTGGCTCCCGGCAAGTAACAACCTGAATTGTGAGGAAAGGACTCAGTGGGGCAGGCAGAGCTGCTTCTGGGAGGGAGAAGATGAGAGTGAGAGAGAGGGTGAAAAGAGAATCACCAAATCCTTAGGATGGAGGGCTTTCCAGAACTTGAATGTGTGTCTTTACCCTCCTGGTCCCTCAGTTCAGTCACTCAGTCGTGTCCTGAAGTTTGCTTAAGCTCATGTCCATTTGAGTCAGTGATGCCAGCCAACCATCTCATCC
>NW_024072915.1:0-2298 GCF_014754425.2 Oryx dammah
TGCAGTTGCTGAAAGCCGCACTCTAGAGACTGTGCTCCACAACAAGAGAAGCCATCTCAATTAGAAGCCGAAGCACTGCAACAGAGTACCTCCCGTCACTCCAACTGGAGAAATCCCAAGTACAGCAACAAAAAACCAGCGCAGCCAAAAAACAAAAAAAAGAAGTATGTAGAATTCAAGGGGCTGGTCATTTTGCTTTGTGCTTCCAAAGATAAGGGCCATAAAGACTGCATCTCAGAGTCTGTATGTCAGCCAGCTTGAGGCTGTGCACTGCCTCCCGCCCCCCCCGCGATAGATCTGTAGTTCCATTTTTAAAAATCGATTTCTCACTCTTAGTTTGCCAAATTCTATGTGGTTAGTTGGAGAAGGCAATGGCACCCCACTCCAGTACTCTTGCCTGGAAAATCCCATGGGTGGAGGAGCCTGGTGGGCTGCCGTCTATGGGGTCGCACAGAGTTGGACACGACTGAGCGACTTAGCAGCAGCAGCAGCAGCAGCAAGTGGATAGTTAGTAGAAAAGTAGGCAGAGCTTCCTCACTGGAGGAGTTTATGTTCTATACACTAAATAAGCTAGAGGTGCCTGGAGAATCCCAGGGACAGGGGAGCCTGGTGGGCTGCCGTCTATGGGGTCGCACAGAGTCGGACATGACTGAAGTGACTTAGGAGCAGCAATGAAAGGAAAAAAAAAAGACACCCAAGTTTTATTTTGGGTAAGAGAAACTTTTCAGACCAATGATAATTACCAGTAACTGCCCGGGTCCAGCCCCCGCAGGATCCAGGGGAACCTGAAGGAAAAAGGGCGTCGGCGGATGATTTAGAGAGAGATAAAGAAAGAATATTGTAGATAAGAAAATAGAGGAGAGAAAGAGGCTGATATTCCTTGGTTTACATAGAAAGCCAATAAAACTTTGAGACAAGAAGTTCACCCTGTTCACAGAGGCCACAGGTGCCTTCTCAGTCTCCCGAGGGAGTGAAGACACAGAACGTCTTCTCGTTCAGGTCTTAGAAACCTGGGCAGATAAGTGAACGCAGGGAGCCTCTATGCTCCAAGGGATCAGCCTGAGAAAAAAAGTAAGAGAGAAAAAAAGAGAAAAAAGAAAAACACGGGGTGTCCAAGCTTTTTCAAGCGAGGCCCAATAGCTTTATTATTAAAAGGTACTTTTATACCTTGTCTTATACATAGAGGGAAATGAAAGATGTAAAGTCATACAGAGTCAGCCCAAACATTGCATCTGTTTTGTCTTTATCAAAACCAGGATTATCTTTGCAAACCTTTTCCAAAAACAATATTGTGTACATTATCTGTTGGCCTTGGAGGCCTGTGAACATTTTATGACCCTCTTTTGATAAAGGCTTTTCAACCAGAAAACTTATTTTCCCTTGAAATGTTTTTTCTTATATTTTTAATCTATGTCAGCCTCAAAAAGTATTAAACAGAGTTACATTTTCAGGAAGCAAAGGTGCAGTGAGTTACAAGAAAGAACCAATTAGCTCAAAAGTCTGATGTGGTTAATTTCAAGGCTACACTTGTTTTTCGTACTTTCCAACTATGTTAACTAATGCACTCCCAGGTGCACAGTGGATAAGAGATATGGGAACTTAGCAACAAGCATTGGCCCAATAATGAAATCCTATGCCTAGCACTACTCTAATAACTTTTAACTCTAAAAGGCTCTATGTTTTAGGCTTTCCATGCCTCTCACAGTTGGGAGGATGTAAATAATCATATGCGTAGCTGCAAGGGTCTGGATATACCTGCCAAGCAAGCTAGAATGCTAACAGAGGGGTTTTGATTGGAAATATTCCTCTCATGTCCAGGAGACTTATTAGCTATAGCCCTAAGTTAATTTTTTCCAGAGAAAGGTGGTCAGGGTTAGCCCCCTGTTAATGTCAGAGGAGTTGGTGAAAGTCATGAAATAGTAAAACAGATTTTGGTTTTGGGGTAGATGCTCGAGAAAGCCTAGGGAGCCTGTTGAGTCCTGAAGCCTTGCTTAACAGTTCTCTTCCACATGACCCTGTCATGGGTGGGATCTCCCGTGGTGGCTCCCGGCAAGTAACAACCTGAATTGTGAGGAAAGGACTCAGTGGGGCAGGCAGAGCTGCTTCTGGGAGGGAGAAGATGAGAGTGAGAGAGAGGGTGAAAAGAGAATCACCAAATCCTTAGGATGGAGGGCTTTCCAGAACTTGAATGTGTGTCTTTACCCTCCTGGTCCCTCAGTTCAGTCACTCAGTCGTGTCCTGAAGTTTGCTTAAGCTCATGTCCATTTGAGTCAGTGATGCCAGCCAACCATCTCATCC
>NW_024072915.1:2398-4696 GCF_014754425.2 Oryx dammah
TGCAGTTGCTGAAAGCCGCACTCTAGAGACTGTGCTCCACAACAAGAGAAGCCATCTCAATTAGAAGCCGAAGCACTGCAACAGAGTACCTCCCGTCACTCCAACTGGAGAAATCCCAAGTACAGCAACAAAAAACCAGCGCAGCCAAAAAACAAAAAAAAGAAGTATGTAGAATTCAAGGGGCTGGTCATTTTGCTTTGTGCTTCCAAAGATAAGGGCCATAAAGACTGCATCTCAGAGTCTGTATGTCAGCCAGCTTGAGGCTGTGCACTGCCTCCCGCCCCCCCCGCGATAGATCTGTAGTTCCATTTTTAAAAATCGATTTCTCACTCTTAGTTTGCCAAATTCTATGTGGTTAGTTGGAGAAGGCAATGGCACCCCACTCCAGTACTCTTGCCTGGAAAATCCCATGGGTGGAGGAGCCTGGTGGGCTGCCGTCTATGGGGTCGCACAGAGTTGGACACGACTGAGCGACTTAGCAGCAGCAGCAGCAGCAGCAAGTGGATAGTTAGTAGAAAAGTAGGCAGAGCTTCCTCACTGGAGGAGTTTATGTTCTATACACTAAATAAGCTAGAGGTGCCTGGAGAATCCCAGGGACAGGGGAGCCTGGTGGGCTGCCGTCTATGGGGTCGCACAGAGTCGGACATGACTGAAGTGACTTAGGAGCAGCAATGAAAGGAAAAAAAAAAGACACCCAAGTTTTATTTTGGGTAAGAGAAACTTTTCAGACCAATGATAATTACCAGTAACTGCCCGGGTCCAGCCCCCGCAGGATCCAGGGGAACCTGAAGGAAAAAGGGCGTCGGCGGATGATTTAGAGAGAGATAAAGAAAGAATATTGTAGATAAGAAAATAGAGGAGAGAAAGAGGCTGATATTCCTTGGTTTACATAGAAAGCCAATAAAACTTTGAGACAAGAAGTTCACCCTGTTCACAGAGGCCACAGGTGCCTTCTCAGTCTCCCGAGGGAGTGAAGACACAGAACGTCTTCTCGTTCAGGTCTTAGAAACCTGGGCAGATAAGTGAACGCAGGGAGCCTCTATGCTCCAAGGGATCAGCCTGAGAAAAAAAGTAAGAGAGAAAAAAAGAGAAAAAAGAAAAACACGGGGTGTCCAAGCTTTTTCAAGCGAGGCCCAATAGCTTTATTATTAAAAGGTACTTTTATACCTTGTCTTATACATAGAGGGAAATGAAAGATGTAAAGTCATACAGAGTCAGCCCAAACATTGCATCTGTTTTGTCTTTATCAAAACCAGGATTATCTTTGCAAACCTTTTCCAAAAACAATATTGTGTACATTATCTGTTGGCCTTGGAGGCCTGTGAACATTTTATGACCCTCTTTTGATAAAGGCTTTTCAACCAGAAAACTTATTTTCCCTTGAAATGTTTTTTCTTATATTTTTAATCTATGTCAGCCTCAAAAAGTATTAAACAGAGTTACATTTTCAGGAAGCAAAGGTGCAGTGAGTTACAAGAAAGAACCAATTAGCTCAAAAGTCTGATGTGGTTAATTTCAAGGCTACACTTGTTTTTCGTACTTTCCAACTATGTTAACTAATGCACTCCCAGGTGCACAGTGGATAAGAGATATGGGAACTTAGCAACAAGCATTGGCCCAATAATGAAATCCTATGCCTAGCACTACTCTAATAACTTTTAACTCTAAAAGGCTCTATGTTTTAGGCTTTCCATGCCTCTCACAGTTGGGAGGATGTAAATAATCATATGCGTAGCTGCAAGGGTCTGGATATACCTGCCAAGCAAGCTAGAATGCTAACAGAGGGGTTTTGATTGGAAATATTCCTCTCATGTCCAGGAGACTTATTAGCTATAGCCCTAAGTTAATTTTTTCCAGAGAAAGGTGGTCAGGGTTAGCCCCCTGTTAATGTCAGAGGAGTTGGTGAAAGTCATGAAATAGTAAAACAGATTTTGGTTTTGGGGTAGATGCTCGAGAAAGCCTAGGGAGCCTGTTGAGTCCTGAAGCCTTGCTTAACAGTTCTCTTCCACATGACCCTGTCATGGGTGGGATCTCCCGTGGTGG
This sequence comes from Oryx dammah, assembly GCF_014754425.2. Lineage (NCBI taxonomy): Eukaryota > Metazoa > Chordata > Mammalia > Artiodactyla > Bovidae > Oryx > Oryx dammah. The sequence goes on from NW_024072915.1 coordinate 4,442, forward strand.
CTCCCGGCAAGTAACAACCTGAATTGTGAGGAAAGGACTCAGTGGGGCAGGCAGAGCTGCTTCTGGGAGGGAGAAGATGAGAGTGAGAGAGAGGGTGAAAAGAGAATCACCAAATCCTTAGGATGGAGGGCTTTCCAGAACTTGAATGTGTGTCTTTACCCTCCTGGTCCCTCAGTTCAGTCACTCAGTCGTGTCCTGAAGTTTGCTTAAGCTCATGTCCATTTGAGTCAGTGATGCCAGCCAACCATCTCATCC
>NW_024072916.1:0-4696 GCF_014754425.2 Oryx dammah
GCTGGGAGTCAGGCTGCGGGAGTGGAGGCGAGTCCATGACCATCGGGGAGACAGGGGGAAGTGCTGCTGCGAGAAAGGGAGGAAGGCCCGTGGTGGGGGTCAGAGCCCTGAGAAGCATGGAGAGCGACGGCTGAACCTGGGCCCAGAACTGTTTTCATTGACCTCATTAGACAGACGGGCAAGATGAGGCCAAGAGCTGCAGGCACTCGAACACCAAGCTGTGGGAGTCAGGGGTTGCCTCGGGGAAAGCTGTATTTTGAGATTTGTGCTTATGTTACCAGGGTGGCTTGGGTCGCAGGGGCCAGAGAGCGGTTAGTAGTCTGCCTGTGTCCTGTCAGCAAAGGCCCTGGGTTAAGAGAGCTCAGGAAGTACTGGACAGACAGGGTATTCTGCCAGAAACTTCTTCTTAAGGAGTCTATCTGAGACTCCTCTACTCCTAACTGCTGATTTTATGCCAGGGGGAACTGAGGAGGAGAGGGGTGGCTGGGTAAAGAGACTCTCATGCTTCAACGAAGGTGTGTAAGCAAGGCTCAGGCACAGGCCCTCCACATGTACCTACGGTGACCCGAATGATCTGGGGATGTGACGGGAAGGCAATGCACTCTGGATTGGTATCCCAGACATGCACTGAGCTCCATGGCCTCTGCACCAACATGCCTATCATCCCTCCTCAGAGATTCCAGATTAGGGGCTGCACCTTTCTTAAGGCCCCTTGTGCTGTCAGCCAGTCTGGGGCTTGTCAGCAAGTTCCCCATCTTCTCCACCTTTGTAGTCCCAATGCCAGGCACCAAGGAGGTGCTCACACACCAGAGAGGGAGGGGATTAATGAAGGAAAAAGGTGACCGGTGGCCGTTGACAGAGCTATTGATGGGCCAGTGTCGCCAGACTGTCAGCGTCTTGAGGAGGGGGCGGCTGGGCACACTCCGTCTGGGCTTCCCAGGTGCCTGATGCTAAAGAAGCCCATTGACAAGTCCTGGGAACACACGTCCCCTAGACTGTTCTCTTCACTGACTGACCACCAAAGGAACACCTCTGTGTTTGGATCCAGCCTCCCAGGTGTTCAGTCTCACCTCGCTTCCTCAGATGGTGCACATGCCACCTCCACCCCCATGGGAAAGTGGTCATCCTTCCGAATGAAGGGCCCGGGCAATGCCACCGAGCACACTGTTCTCCTGCCATATTCCACAAAGGATACCTGACATTTCAACACACTGGCTACTCTAGCAACTGGGCTTTTGTCTCCTTGCTAACGTGGGTTCCCCACCTTAGCCATGATATTACCAAATTGAAATAGACAAAGACTGACAAGCAAAGCCCTATGGTCTGTCAAAGCAGCCGGTCTTCTGGACACACACCAGACGAGTCCCAACAGAGTGCAGAAGACAGAACACTCTACCAACTCTGACCCTGGAGCACTCAACTCAGCAATGGACAGAAAGGGTGGAGGCCACTTACATGAAGGTATCTTTCTAGATGCCATGTCATTAAGATTATCAAAAAAGCACATGGATGCCAGACACACCAACAGCTGTCCACAATTCTGAACCTTCACTTAGACTTAGAGTGTGGAGACAGGCCTCAGCCAGGGTCTGAAAGCAGGTCACTTGTTTCCATCAGAAATTCCCTTAGAAAAGTGTCCATTAGCTTATCTTGTGGCTCAGATGGTAAAAATCTGCCTGTAATGCAGAAGACCCAGGTTCAATCCCTGGGTTGGAAAGATTCCCTGGAGAAAGGAATGGCCATCCATTCCAGTATTTTCACCTGAGAAATTACATGGTCAGAGAAGCCTGGTGGATTACAGTCCATGGGGTTGCAAAGAGGTGGACACAACTCATTGACTAACACTTTCGCTATGATCCAGACTACAACCAAACCAAAGTGGCACTCTTCTTGACAAAGTCGAACAGCTTCTTAACCCAAATTGTGTTCTTTTTCAGAAAATATTTTACATGTTTCAGACACTCGCAGTTGAGAAACAAATACTTTCTGTCTCCTTCATATCCCAGGTCAGTTTCCAGATCTGTATACTTGAGGATGTTGCCCTTAATAGAAACATTCATTCAACACAGATTTATATTTTATGACACAATCAGAATAACAGTAAAAACTCTGAATCAAAGGATGTGAAAGGTCAAAGGCAGTCTGTGATCAGACCCTTGCTTTTCAAACTGCTATCCACGTACCAGACACTTAGGCATCAACTGGGATCTGGTCAGAAGCACAGAATCTCAGGTCCATCAGAACATCTGAATCAGAAGCCACATTTGACAAGATCACTAAGGGATCTGAATGCACACCGAAATCTGAGATCTAGTTTTCAAACCGTGTTCTCTGGCACATTTTGGGGGCCTCTATGAGGAGTGGGCCGGGAAGAGATTAGGAAGAAGGGGGATGGGGAGCAGCCTCGCTTCAGCTGAGCAGCCTGCCTCTGATCTGTTTGGGAGGCTGAAACACACACCACCCCCCAGTTAGATATCCCATGGACACAAAGGTTGGAGAATCACTGTTCTGGACCAATCATCTCATTTTCTACATGTACAACTGACAACTTCCAAATAGCATAAGGGAATTTCACCAAAGTCACATTATAGTCCATTGAACACTGGTAGAGGATTCTGAAATTGACAAAGTCTGGGAACCAAGAAAAATCTTCATAGGCAGTGTTGCTGGAATAACCTCCCAACTGCAGAAGTAGAAGCAAAGACAGACCCTGAGCCCCAGTGGGAGACATCATGACGTCCAAGGTTGTGTCCTGCAATAGCCCTGTGACATGAGGATCATCTTGCACTACCTGGTTTTCAACAGAGGAGAGACACACCCAGAGATAGCAAGTGCCAAGGCTACACAGCAAGAGAAGAGCTGATGTCCAAACCCAGGTCCCTGGACCCAAAAGCCCAGGTTCTGGATCATGTCATTTGCATCATGAGCACAAATAGGCAGCCCCTCTGTGTGCCCTATGCATTGCCCCAGCCTATGAGCTACATGGACACACATCCACTCAAAAAAGGAGCCATCCACCCTCATGGACCCATGGGATACAAACAATGGGCTTCTGTGCCAATGCCTGGGCTCCTGCTATAGGCTCAAGGCATGGAACATGCAAATTCAGTTGCTATATCTTTGTGGTAATGAGAGTTAAGAATCCATTGCTATGTATCTGACATCTCCATGTCTTGGGAAAGTTAGAAGGATTAAGAAGGCAGAAATGGTCAAAGGAGGAAAAGGAAATGAAATACTTTACAATGTATTACATATTAGGTTTAGCACCTCATTTTTATATTCACACCCTCCAAGCACTGCATTGAGCTCTCTGCCATGGAAGCTCTTATTGCTAACCACCTTTAATTAAAACTGAAGCTGCAAAAAAAAAAAAAAAAATCCAATCAAAAAATGGTCAGAACACCTGAATCGACATTTCTCCAAAGAAGACACAGATGGCCAAAAGGCACATGAAAAGAGGCTCAACATTCTTAATTATCAGACAAATGCAAATCAAAACTCCAAGGAGGTATCACCTTACACTGGACAGAATGGCCATAATTAAAAAACCTACCAAGAATAAATGCTGGGGAGGGTGTAGAGAAAAGGGAACACTTGTACACTGTTGGTTGAAAAGTAAATTGGTACAGTCAACATGAAGAACAGTATGGAGGTTCCTTAAACAATTACAAACAGAACTACCATATGATCCAGCAATCCCACTCCTGGATATATACCAGGAAAAGACAAAAACTTTTGAGAGACAAAATCTTTCTCAAACTTCTGTTTGAGAAGATACATGCATCCCAATGTTCATTGCAGCACTATTTATAATAGCCAAGATATGGAAGCAATGTAAATGTCCATCACCAGCTAAACAAGATAAAGAAGATGTGGTACACACACACACACACAGAGGAATACTACCCAGCCATGAAAAATAATGAAGTAATACCATTTGCAGAAACATGGGTGGACCTAGAGATTATCATACTAAGTGGAGTATGTCAGAAAGAGAAAGACAAATGTCCTATGATATTAATGATATGTGGAATCTGAAAAGATGATACAAATGAAATTATTTGCGAAGCAGAAACAGACTCAGATAATAAACTTTTGGTTGCCAAAGGGGAAAAGCAGGGGAAGGGATAAGTTAGGAGTTTGGGATTAACAGATACACACTACTATGTATAAAATAGTAGTACTGTGGTACTGGAGAAGAGTCTTGAGAGTCCCTTGGACAGCAAGGAGACCAAGTTAGTCAATTCTAAAGAAATCAACCCTGAATATCCATTGAAAGGACTGATGCTAAAGTTGAAGCTCCAATATTTTGGCCACCTGATGTCAAGAGCCAACTTACTGGAAAAGACCCTGATGCTGGGAAAGACTGAAGACAGAAGGAGCAGAGACTGCTAGAGGATGAAATGGTTGGATGGCATCACTGACTCAACAGACATGAGTTTGAGCAAACTCTGGGAGAGAGTCAAAGACAGGGAAGCCTGGTGTGCTGCAGTCCATACAGTCACAAAGTTGAACATGACTGAGTGACTGAACAACAATGTATAAAATGCATAATTAAGGTCCTACTGTATAGAACAGGGAACTATACTCAATATCTACAATAACCTATAATGGAAAAGAATCTGAAAGTATTTATGTAGTGAATCACCTTGATGTACACCAGAAACGATGGACACAACATTGTTAACCAACTATG
>NW_024072917.1:0-4696 GCF_014754425.2 Oryx dammah
GCTGGGAGTCAGGCTGCGGGAGTGGAGGCGAGTCCATGACCATCGGGGAGACAGGGAGAAGTGCTGCTGCGAGAAAGGGAGGAAGGCCCGTGGTGGGGGTCAGAGCCCTGAGAAGCATGGAGAGCGACGGCTGAACCTGGGCCCAGAACTGTTTTCATTGACCTCATTAGACAGACGGGCAAGATGAGGCCAAGAGCTGCAGGCACTCGAACACCAAGCTGTGGGAGTCAGGGGTTGCCTCGGGGAAAGCTGTATTTTGAGATTTGTGCTTATGTTACCAGGGTGGCTTGGGTCGCAGGGGCCAGAGAGCGGTTAGTAGTCTGCCTGTGTCCTGTCAGCAAAGGCCCTGGGTTAAGAGAGCTCAGGAAGTACTGGACAGACAGGGTATTCTGCCAGAAACTTCTTCTTAAGGAGTCTATCTGAGACTCCTCTACTCCTAACTGCTGATTTTATGCCAGGGGGAACTGAGGAGGAGAGGGGTGGCTGGGTAAAGAGACTCTCATGCTTCAACGAAGGTGTGTAAGCAAGGCTCAGGCACAGGCCCTCCACATGTACCTACGGTGACCCGAATGATCTGGGGATGTGACGGGAAGGCAATGCACTCTGGATTGGTATCCCAGACATGCACTGAGCTCCATGGCCTCTGCACCAACATGCCTATCATCCCTCCTCAGAGATTCCAGATTAGGGGCTGCACCTTTCTTAAGGCCCCTTGTGCTGTCAGCCAGTCTGGGGCTTGTCAGCAAGTTCCCCATCTTCTCCACCTTTGTAGTCCCAATGCCAGGCACCAAGGAGGTGCTCACACACCAGAGAGGGAGGGGATTAATGAAGGAAAAAGGTGACCGGTGGCCGTTGACAGAGCTATTGATGGGCCAGTGTCGCCAGACTGTCAGCGTCTTGAGGAGGGGGCGGCTGGGCACACTCCGTCTGGGCTTCCCAGGTGCCTGATGCTAAAGAAGCCCATTGACAAGTCCTGGGAACACACGTCCCCTAGACTGTTCTCTTCACTGACTGACCACCAAAGGAACACCTCTGTGTTTGGATCCAGCCTCCCAGGTGTTCAGTCTCACCTCGCTTCCTCAGATGGTGCACATGCCACCTCCACCCCCATGGGAAAGTGGTCATCCTTCCGAATGAAGGGCCCGGGCAATGCCACCGAGCACACTGTTCTCCTGCCATATTCCACAAAGGATACCTGACATTTCAACACACTGGCTACTCTAGCAACTGGGCTTTTGTCTCCTTGCTAACGTGGGTTCCCCACCTTAGCCATGATATTACCAAATTGAAATAGACAAAGACTGACAAGCAAAGCCCTATGGTCTGTCAAAGCAGCCGGTCTTCTGGACACACACCAGACGAGTCCCAACAGAGTGCAGAAGACAGAACACTCTACCAACTCTGACCCTGGAGCACTCAACTCAGCAATGGACAGAAAGGGTGGAGGCCACTTACATGAAGGTATCTTTCTAGATGCCATGTCATTAAGATTATCAAAAAAGCACATGGATGCCAGACACACCAACAGCTGTCCACAATTCTGAACCTTCACTTAGACTTAGAGTGTGGAGACAGGCCTCAGCCAGGGTCTGAAAGCAGGTCACTTGTTTCCATCAGAAATTCCCTTAGAAAAGTGTCCATTAGCTTATCTTGTGGCTCAGATGGTAAAAATCTGCCTGTAATGCAGAAGACCCAGGTTCAATCCCTGGGTTGGAAAGATTCCCTGGAGAAAGGAATGGCCATCCATTCCAGTATTTTCACCTGAGAAATTACATGGTCAGAGAAGCCTGGTGGATTACAGTCCATGGGGTTGCAAAGAGGTGGACACAACTCATTGACTAACACTTTCGCTATGATCCAGACTACAACCAAACCAAAGTGGCACTCTTCTTGACAAAGTCGAACAGCTTCTTAACCCAAATTGTGTTCTTTTTCAGAAAATATTTTACATGTTTCAGACACTCGCAGTTGAGAAACAAATACTTTCTGTCTCCTTCATATCCCAGGTCAGTTTCCAGATCTGTATACTTGAGGATGTTGCCCTTAATAGAAACATTCATTCAACACAGATTTATATTTTATGACACAATCAGAATAACAGTAAAAACTCTGAATCAAAGGATGTGAAAGGTCAAAGGCAGTCTGTGATCAGACCCTTGCTTTTCAAACTGCTATCCACGTACCAGACACTTAGGCATCAACTGGGATCTGGTCAGAAGCACAGAATCTCAGGTCCATCAGAACATCTGAATCAGAAGCCACATTTGACAAGATCACTAAGGGATCTGAATGCACACCGAAATCTGAGATCTAGTTTTCAAACCGTGTTCTCTGGCACATTTTGGGGGCCTCTATGAGGAGTGGGCCGGGAAGAGATTAGGAAGAAGGGGGATGGGGAGCAGCCTCGCTTCAGCTGAGCAGCCTGCCTCTGATCTGTTTGGGAGGCTGAAACACACACCACCCCCCAGTTAGATATCCCATGGACACAAAGGTTGGAGAATCACTGTTCTGGACCAATCATCTCATTTTCTACATGTACAACTGACAACTTCCAAATAGCATAAGGGAATTTCACCAAAGTCACATTATAGTCCATTGAACACTGGTAGAGGATTCTGAAATTGACAAAGTCTGGGAACCAAGAAAAATCTTCATAGGCAGTGTTGCTGGAATAACCTCCCAACTGCAGAAGTAGAAGCAAAGACAGACCCTGAGCCCCAGTGGGAGACATCATGACGTCCAAGGTTGTGTCCTGCAATAGCCCTGTGACATGAGGATCATCTTGCACTACCTGGTTTTCAACAGAGGAGAGACACACCCAGAGATAGCAAGTGCCAAGGCTACACAGCAAGAGAAGAGCTGATGTCCAAACCCAGGTCCCTGGACCCAAAAGCCCAGGTTCTGGATCATGTCATTTGCATCATGAGCACAAATAGGCAGCCCCTCTGTGTGCCCTATGCATTGCCCCAGCCTATGAGCTACATGGACACACATCCACTCAAAAAAGGAGCCATCCACCCTCATGGACCCATGGGATACAAACAATGGGCTTCTGTGCCAATGCCTGGGCTCCTGCTATAGGCTCAAGGCATGGAACATGCAAATTCAGTTGCTATATCTTTGTGGTAATGAGAGTTAAGAATCCATTGCTATGTATCTGACATCTCCATGTCTTGGGAAAGTTAGAAGGATTAAGAAGGCAGAAATGGTCAAAGGAGGAAAAGGAAATGAAATACTTTACAATGTATTACATATTAGGTTTAGCACCTCATTTTTATATTCACACCCTCCAAGCACTGCATTGAGCTCTCTGCCATGGAAGCTCTTATTGCTAACCACCTTTAATTAAAACTGAAGCTGCAAAAAAAAAAAAAAAAATCCAATCAAAAAATGGTCAGAACACCTGAATCGACATTTCTCCAAAGAAGACACAGATGGCCAAAAGGCACATGAAAAGAGGCTCAACATTCTTAATTATCAGACAAATGCAAATCAAAACTCCAAGGAGGTATCACCTTACACTGGACAGAATGGCCATAATTAAAAAACCTACCAAGAATAAATGCTGGGGAGGGTGTAGAGAAAAGGGAACACTTGTACACTGTTGGTTGAAAAGTAAATTGGTACAGTCAACATGAAGAACAGTATGGAGGTTCCTTAAACAATTACAAACAGAACTACCATATGATCCAGCAATCCCACTCCTGGATATATACCAGGAAAAGACAAAAACTTTTGAGAGACAAAATCTTTCTCAAACTTCTGTTTGAGAAGATACATGCATCCCAATGTTCATTGCAGCACTATTTATAATAGCCAAGATATGGAAGCAATGTAAATGTCCATCACCAGCTAAACAAGATAAAGAAGATGTGGTACACACACACACACACAGAGGAATACTACCCAGCCATGAAAAATAATGAAGTAATACCATTTGCAGAAACATGGGTGGACCTAGAGATTATCATACTAAGTGGAGTATGTCAGAAAGAGAAAGACAAATGTCCTATGATATTAATGATATGTGGAATCTGAAAAGATGATACAAATGAAATTATTTGCGAAGCAGAAACAGACTCAGATAATAAACTTTTGGTTGCCAAAGGGGAAAAGCAGGGGAAGGGATAAGTTAGGAGTTTGGGATTAACAGATACACACTACTATGTATAAAATAGTAGTACTGTGGTACTGGAGAAGAGTCTTGAGAGTCCCTTGGACAGCAAGGAGACCAAGTTAGTCAATTCTAAAGAAATCAACCCTGAATATCCATTGAAAGGACTGATGCTAAAGTTGAAGCTCCAATATTTTGGCCACCTGATGTCAAGAGCCAACTTACTGGAAAAGACCCTGATGCTGGGAAAGACTGAAGACAGAAGGAGCAGAGACTGCTAGAGGATGAAATGGTTGGATGGCATCACTGACTCAACAGACATGAGTTTGAGCAAACTCTGGGAGAGAGTCAAAGACAGGGAAGCCTGGTGTGCTGCAGTCCATACAGTCACAAAGTTGAACATGACTGAGTGACTGAACAACAATGTATAAAATGCATAATTAAGGTCCTACTGTATAGAACAGGGAACTATACTCAATATCTACAATAACCTATAATGGAAAAGAATCTGAAAGTATTTATGTAGTGAATCACTTTGATGTACACCAGAAACGATGGACACAACATTGTTAACCAACTATG